>NW_010366164.1:1412786-1553439 GCF_000414095.1 Morus notabilis
AATTTTAGAATTACGGAATTCTAAAATTAAATACTCGAAAATAATTAATTGAGAATTAATTATTATTTGAATAATGTGATTATTTAAATTTGAATTTGAACACATCTAGAATTATCTATTTGAACTTATTTGATAAGTTGTTCAATTTAGAATTCAAATTAATTTAAGTTTGACTTAAATTCGAATTTGAATTTGAAATAAAATTGGACTACAGGATAAAGGATGATTTTCTCTTCCTTCCCTATCTGCAAATTGGCGCCACACAGGGATGAAAATCCCCTAAGGTGGCCGGCCATAATGGATAAGGATAAGAGGAAATTTTGTTTTAAATTCAAATAGGAGATAATTAAAAAGCTTTATCTTAGACATAGAGATTTGATTCCTTTTTGAAGTTTGACTTCTACTCTTTAAATACGAGAATGATAGAAAATTGTGAACACAATTTTTTGAAAACAATTTATGCCCTAAGAGTTAAGGCTGGCCGAAATTCTCAAGAGAGAAAGGAAGGAAAAAAATTTTCTCCAAAAATTCCACATCGTGCATGCGTTGGTGTTTGTGGAAATTCGAGTGTTTATTGTAACCCGTTTTGTCTCATGTGTGCCCACACACACGTCTTCTTGGTTTTCTAAACACAACGATTGGAGCAAGGACTGTTCGTGGTCAAAGAACTCAAGTTATCATCCGAGTCGGCTTCCAGGTATTTTTCCTGATTGAGTTCTTGATATATATAAGTTAATGAGATTAATTTATTCATGCATAAATTAATATAATCTATAGAGTATCTCAAAAATTTTATATAAAAATTTTTGTTATACACGATCCGCCTCTCTTCTCCGCACCACCACGCTTCCGCATCCGAATTCGATTCGGAGACCAACAGGCGGGAGTCCACACTCCCACCTTGGTGCAACGGTAGACATACTTTCCAATGTCTATCCAGATGACCAGTACCCCTACCCTTTTTATTAGAAAAGTGCTTTTTACAATATTTACATACCGCACGAATTTTTATCTCACCTGTTTTTGGATTTGGTCGGGGCTCCTCGGTGAAATGCTGCCATGCCGAAAAAGTTCGCGATCTTTTTCCTCTGCTGTGTTCTTCAGCTTCCTCGTTGTGTACTAAAGCATTATCTATCGGAGCATTTTCTGGTTCAATAGGGTTGGGGTTGGTAGGCATCATTTCATCCTCAAAAAATGCCTCATCACCAAGCTCAGGAAGAGCAGTGAAATCAGGAAAGTTTGGTGCAACCATTTTCTGGAAATTGATAGAACTTTGTAAATGAAAGAGCTAGAAAAGGAATGAATGCGAGAAAAAAGCTTAGAATCAAAATTAAAGAGACAAGTTGAGAGATAGAATGAGAGTGAGATGAGAAGTTGAGAGTGAATTGTTGTATGAGATTTATGGTGGAATTAAGGAGTATTTATAGGGGATTTTGAGGGTGAATTTATGGATTTTGAGCATTTTAGCCGTTGGGCCCTTCGCGGGCCCAATGTCCGGAACGTGACGGGCCTCCCGTTTGGCCCGTCACGTGCCAAACGGGAGGCACGTGAAGGGCCCAATGGGAGGCCCGTCACGTGCTGTGCCGGCAGGCCTGGACCAAATGAAATGGGCTGTTTCATGGGCCGTTTCGCGGGCTTAGGCCGGGCCGAACAAGGGCCGAATCAAGGCTTGGGCTGAGCTGAATAAGGGTTATACCGCGGGCCTCCACATACCGACACGGCCCGTAACAATAGCGAATCGGGCCGTGCTGAATTAGACACTATTGCGGGTTGGGCCGGGCCATTTGACACCTCTAGTTTACATACAATATATTTCAGAACACGATCCAACGCACGGAAGATGTACCATATTGCAGACGTCGTTTGTACTAGCAAGTTTCTCTACGGTAGACTTTTGCCGCGCCCGTACTTTAGCGCCAAAATTAGCAATTTAAACAAAGAACTCTTGCAGAGACGCCGACATTTCAAGAAGGTTACGCGAGGCTTCCCAATGAAAGACGAAGATGAAGTTCTCTCCGACTCCGAAACCTCCGATCCCAATTCCGATTCCGATTCCGGTGAGGAGTTCACTGCCGACTGCCAAGACAACAACGACGACGAAGAAGAAGAGCTCGACAGCGACGTCGAAGTCGTTTCCAAGATTATTCAGCCATCATCCACCGCTCACCGAAAGCCTCCATCCGATGAAGATCGGAAGTCGACGAACGTCGATGCCCTTGTCAGGTACGGCAGATTTTCCGGTCTCTGGCGTAATCGGTTTCGAGAAACGGAGCCTTTACCCTCGTAATTTTGTGTTTAGGGTTTCAATTTTGGTATTGTCTGAAATTGCGTGTATTGGTTTTGAATTTCCCTTTTTAGTTTCTTGAAGTTTGCTTAATTCTAATTTCCCTCTGGTTGTTGAGAAAATGGTGAGATTTGGAAATGAAGCCAGTGATTTAGACGTAAGACGCGTGGTGTCATGATTCCAATTGAAGTGAAGGATTGTGTCGTTTGGATTTTAATAAACTTTTCAAGCTCTATTGGTTGTATTCAGTGTTTATCATTTGTGTAATTGTTCTCATGTTAGTAAAATTTTGACCTTTACAGATTCAGTTCAAGTTGGGATGTTTATAGAGGTTTTTTTTTTTAAATTTTATTTGAGCTCTTGTTGATGTTTGTGATTTAAATCTCAGAGGTAACCTCGTTGTGAAAAGGCAGTCGCTACTTCCACGAGTTCTGTCGGTGACTGAAGGATCAGCAGTTTGTAGGAAGCCCTTTAAACCCCCGTGCTCTGATGGCTATTCCAGTCAAAATGATGAGCTTGCCCGCCGTCTCTGGGCCCGCAAAAGATTTGTTCCCTGGGGATCTTCAAGGCCAGCTCTGGTGGCAATTACCAATCGTTTGAATATACCAGACACTGCTGAGAAAGATGTAGTGGAGGAGATTGTGACTCTGCCCCCGGGGTTCGATCCTCTTGTCTTGTGGCAATCTGAAGAATTAGATGCTAATATGGTTCAGATTGCAGTGGATCCATTGCTTGTACGTTTCTTACGACCCCACCAGAGGTCTGTTCAGATATTGGGTTTGTAGTATTATCAGCATTTGGGTTTTATCTAGAAATCTTTTTCTTTCTTTTTCTTTCGCTAGAAAAATATTCACAATTCTATGCCATGTTGTCATCTGTGAACAGTCTTTAGTTTTAATTTCTGTGTTCCTTTCCTTTTACAGATATATTATGATTAAAAATTTTTATCTTGAACTGCTTTAACTTTGATAACGTGTTGGTAGCTGCATTCCTGTGGGTGAAAAGTTTGATGAGATTTAATTTTGATACAGAGAAGGCGTCCAGTTTATGTTTGAATGTGTTTCGGGGTTATATAGTTCTGCCAATATATTTGGATGCATTCTGGCAGATGATATGGGGTGAGTGTCGATAATAAAGGAATTCAATTTCATTTTTCCTTTTGGATAATATTTTCAGTGTTCATGCCAGCGGGTTAGTTCTTGATTTTGAATCTTTTGCAGTTTGGGGAAGACATTGCAGTCAATCACATTACTTTATACTCTTCTTTTTCAAGGGTTTGATGGGAAGCCAATGGTCAAAAAAGCCATCATTGTCACACCTACCAGTCTTGTAAGCAATTGGGAAGCTGAAATCAAGAAGTGGATTGGAGAAAGAGTTCAGCTCATTGCTCTATGTGAAAGCACCAGAGACGATGTTGTTTCTGGAATTGATAGATTCACCAGTCCGCGCAGTTCTTCACAGGCTAGTCTCTAATATATGAGCAAGCTGGCTCATTTAACTTTAAAAGATGCACTTTCCGCTGGCTGTCCACCCTCCTCTTTCTTTTTAGCCTTTATGTTTTGAAATATGCACTTACATTAAGTACTTTCCCAGGTACTTATTGTTTCATATGAGACATTCCGGATGCATTCATCAAAATTTAGCCACAGTGAATCTTGTGACCTTCTCATTTGTGATGAGGCTCACAGGTTGAAAAATGATCAAACTATAACAAATCGGGTAATGTTTAAGAGTTTAAGTTTTTCCATTAAAAAAAAAAAAACTAGTAACTAGGAACTACTTTACATTCCAATAACATTTTAAAATTCCTCTTTCAGGCATTGGCTGCTCTTCCATGCAAGCGGCGGATTTTGTTGTCTGGAACTCCAATGCAGGTGAAAGAAACTAGTGCATTAAGTCATGATTCCAATTTCTTCTGTTATTTAGTAGTTCTCTCTCTTTAATCCTGCAGAACGACCTAGAAGAGTTCTTTGCAATGGTTAATTTTACTAATCCAGGAATTTTGGGTGACGTTGCACATTTTCGCCGATACTATGAGGTGATCTACTTATTTACATGTTAATTTTCTCTGCCAAGTATGATTTATGTCATTATTCCCATTGGTGGTTAAGTTTTCTTGAAAGAAACAGAAATGACAATAAGCTTTAAATTATGCAAGTTTTCCAATCCGCTGGAAATCTTCTCCAGGCAGCATTATTTTGCCGTTTTGTAAATACGATGCTATATAATAATGTGCTTTTCTATGCCATCTGATTAACTAATTCGAGCTGGAAACTGTAGAACATAAATTAAGGTCATGTTCATTTCACCGATTTGAGTTTAGAATTCGAGTTTTGTTACAGTAAAAAAGCTCTCAGAAACAATCACATCTAACTTTTTGCTACAGTAAAAAGTTCTCACATAAAGTCTCATCTCAATTCGAATTAAAAGCTCGAATAAGCGAACTAAACGGGCCCTAAGATTAATAGCTCTAACTACTAGAATGGCATATGAAGTAATATCTCTTTCTCATTATTAGTGCTCTATTTTGTCTATGATTTCTCTTCTTTTTCACACTGTTTGGGTATGTTTATTCTGTTTTCACACTTTGACATATGTTCTATTAAGGCACCTATTATATGTGGACGAGAACCCAATGCCACTGAAGAAGAGAGGAAGCTAGGTGTTGAGCGCTCTGCTGAACTTAGTGCAAAAGTTAATCAGGTTACATTACGATTACCTCTTTGGTAAAAAAAAAAGTCTTTTTATTTATTTATTTTTTTGTTTTCTTCCTGACACTTGTTTCAGATGCCTTAACTATTCAATGAAACACGAACTAACTTTAAAACATTCTTTTCAGTTTATATTGCGAAGGACAAATGCACTGTTATCAAATCACCTACCACCAAAGGTATTATGGAATTTTGAAGATAATAGGCTGTAAATAGGAGATTTGCTAGGCTGTAAATAGCTGTAGATTAATTTCTGTAGATAGCTGTTAGTTTCCTTTTATGTAGGATTTGACAGATTGAATCAAGGAATTACCAGGCTGCTGTTGGTAATCTCCTCTTCCTATAAATGTATATTTCGGCAGAATGAATAAGATAGAAGAAATTTCTCTCTGGTTTTCTTCATGGTATCAGAGCAAGGCTACCTGGACCAGTTTCTTACGTCTTCTCGGTTCTGATTCAAACCAGAACACATCTTAATCTTCTTTTATGGTGAAACTTAAAACCAGACTTCCTCCTTTTTTTCTTGGTTTATGGGTGCAAACCAAGCATCCTCCTTTGTTCTAGATTGTTGTTCCATAGAGTTTCTTAGGCCACAATCTTTCCTCTATGGCCTCAGAAACAAGCAGCGTCACTGGAACAGTATCTGGTGAAGAACTCGTGAGCAATGGTGGTGCAGAAGGTTCGTCATTACTCATCACAAGGCACACGTTAACCGGCCACAATTACCATAAATGGGCAAAGGCAGTTTTGATGTTCATCACAGGAAGAGGTAAGGATGAATACCTCTTCAGCACCACAGAACCACCAAAGAAGGATGATAAAAAAATTCAAGGTGTGGAATACCGAGAACAATCTTGTTATGTCTTGGTTAATCAATGCAATGGACATAGAAATCGGTCAAAATTTTCTATTCTATGACACTGCACATGAGATATGGATGGCAACAAAAGAAACTTACTCTGACAGTGATAATACCGCTGATCTCTTTGACATCAAGGGAGCCCTGCATGATCTGAGGCAAGGTGAGATGACTGTGACTCATGACTATAACACTCTTAGTCGTTTTTGGCAGCAATTGGATGTGTTTGAGACTTTGGATTGGGAGTGCCCTGGAGATGCAAGCTGGTACAAGAAGATCATCGAAAAAGAAAGGGTCTTCAAGTTCCTACTGGGATTAGACAAATCCCTGGATGAAGTAAGGGGGAGAATCCTTGGTACCAAGCCGCTTCCAACAATTCGAGAAGCTTTCTCAGAAGTGAGAAGAGAAGAAAGCAGGAAGAAGTTGATGATGGGTACTCGGCTATCCTCTAACTTCCCGGATGGATCAACCATTGTCTCCCAAGGATCTACAAATATGCAAGAAGGATTAGCCCTTGTCTCCCGAGGATCCACTTCCACCTATGATGCAAGGCAAAAAAAAGGAAGACAATGGTGTGATCATTGCCGCTGCCTAGATCACACCAAAGAAACATGTTGGAAAATACACGGGAAGCCCGCAGACTGGAAATCAAACAAAGAAAAGGAGGCACGAGGTTTCGTGGCTGACTCTGAAGGAAAAGAAAGAAGCACAAATGATTCTACTCTCTTCAGCAAAGAACAAGTAGAGTGGTTGCAAAAGATGTTCAGTCAAGGATCTTCTCCTACCCTGGTTATCTCAACTGGATCCAATGCTCCAAGAGGTAACTTCCTAACTGCCTTACATACAAAAGCCGCGGATTCATCAGGTTGGATCATCGATTCTAGAGCTTCTGACCACATGACAGGTGATGTATCATTACTCCATGATTGCAGTCCCTGCCACGAGAATTACAAAGTCAGAATTGCAGATGGTTCCCTTTCCACAGTGACTAGTGTTGGGAAAGTGATCATCTCCGAGACACTAATTCTTAACCAAGTTCTTTTGGTTCCCAATCTCATGCAATTTAGCGTGCGTTTGGTTCAAAGATTCATACCATGATTCAGATCATAGTTCGTGGCTCGCTACAGTGTTTTCTCTCACAAAAAATACACGTAAATCGAAAATGGTTCTGAATTATGATTCTGAATTCATCAACTAAACGTCCTCTTATTGTCTATCAGCAGACTTACTCAAACTTAAATTGTGTGGCTAAATTCTCTTCCACTCATTGTTCGTTTCAAGATTTGGCTTCGGGGAAGATGATTGGCAATGCTAAGGAAAGCAAAGGACTCTACTGATTTAGGGCTGTAGAAAAACAGGACCCCTCAAGCACATCATGTTTCCTCCTCTACTCAAGATCCTAGGTTAAACTTGTCTTTAGATTCAAGTAAAGAAAGTACAATCATGTTATTGCATTATCGCCTAGGACACCTAAATTTTATGTACTTGTCAAAGATGTTTCCATCACTATTTAATAAAAATCCCAAGCTTTTCCAATGTGAGGTTTGTCAATTTTCTAAGCATTGTCGTAATTCTTATCCCCCCCAAAATTACAAACCATCAAAACCATTTTCTGTTATTCATAGTGATATTTAGGGACCTTCTCGTGTTCAACATATTTCTAGTGCTAGATGGTTTGTTACTTTTGTTGATGACCATACTCGAGTTACGTGGGTATTTCTTATGAAGGAAAAATCAGAGGCGGGATCTATTTTCAAATCCTTTCATTCCATGGTTCAAACACAATTTCGGGCTAAGATTTAGGTGTGTAGAATTGACAATGCCAAGGAGTACTTTAATTTCATACTTAGAAATTACCTTCTAGAAAATGGGATCATTCACCAAAGCTCCTGTATAGATACCTCTCAACAGAATGGGATAACAGAGAGGAGAAATAGATACCTACTGGAGGTAGCCCGATCTATTAGGTTTGCCACTCATGTTCCAAAGCAATTCTGGGGGGAGGTAGTTTTAACTGCCACATACCTAATAAATAGAATTGCTTCTAGAGTCTTGAAATTTGATACCCCGTGCCAAGTTCTTTCCAAAAACTTTCCTCAAAATCGAATTATAACCAATATGCCTCCCAAAGTTTTTGGATGTTCTGCATATGTCCATATCTCCTCTCATCAGCAAAGTAAACATGATCCAAAGTCAGTCAAGTGTCTTTTTATAGGTTATTCCCCTTATCAAAAGGGGTATAAGTGCCATTGTCCTACCACTCGAAAAACCTATAACACTATGGATGTGACTTTTCTTGAAAATGTGCCCTTTTACACCAACTCATATTCAGGGGGAGAATTCAGTCAACCAACAGGAAGAATATCAGTTTTGAGACATGTCCTTGCCTGACACTTCCTTTGAGGTACTTGAACCCAATATTTCCAGTGAACCACCGTTGGAGCCGAGTGGACCACCATCAGAGCCAAGTCAAATTCAAGGAGACAAAGAGTCTAGGGGCAAGGAACATCAAGTTTACTCAAGGCATCAGAAGAACCCTAAACTAGTTGACCGACATCCTGAGCTTCCTCCTACGCCTTGTAAATTGATGTCCCGAGACCAAATCCCACCGAAGTCATCCAAGGTAACATAGATTCTTCCTCCACTACAGATAACACATTCTATGGATGATCTCAACAAGCTTGTTGCCCACAGAAAGGGTGTAAGATCTTGTACTTAGCATCCCATCTCAAAATTTGTGTCTTATGAGAAGCTGTCTCCCAATCTTCGAGCTCTCATCACAAATTTGGAGAATGTTGCTGTCCCAATCTGCATACAAGAGGCCTTACAGCATCCTGAGTGGAGAAAGGAGGTAAATGAAGAAATCCAAGCACTGCGGAAGAATGGCACATGGGAGATTACTAAATTACCGTAGGGAAAACATCATGTGGGTTGTAAGTGGGTCTTTAATGTCAAATACAGGGTAGATGGAAGTATAGACTGGTACAAAGCAAGGCTGGTGGCAAAAGGATTTACACAGGCCTATGGGATTGACTATTAGGAAACTTTTGCACCAGTCCTGAAGTTGAACACAATCTGTGTCTTAATATCCTTGGCAGCCAACCTTGATTGGGGCTTGCATCAACTAGACGTCAAAAATGCATTCCTCAATGGTGATCTTGAAGAAGAAGTCTACGTGAAAATTCCTCCAGGTCTAAAACACTCTAGTAGTAACAATCTAGTCTGCAAACTTTAGAAATCACTCTATGGGCTTAAGCAATCCCCAAGAGCATGGTTCGAGAGGTTTACTAAGGTCATTAAAAGAGAGGAATATTCACAAGGACAGTCTGATCACACTCTTTTCATTAAGAGCCTTCATGGTGGTAAGATCACAATTCTCATAGTCTACGTTGATGATATAATTGTTATAGGGAATGATGAAGAGGAAATATCCCGACTTAAAACAGTTCTAAGCGGAGAATTTGAGATTAAAGATCCAGGAGCTTTGAGATATTTTCTTGGAATGGAGGTAGCAAGGTCAAGCAAGGGTATTTCAGTTTCACAACGAAAGTACACCTTTGACTTGTTAAAGGAAACAAGAATGCTTGGATGCAAACCCTCCGATACTCTTATGGATCCATTCGACAGGATAGGCTCAAAAGAAGACGCAGCTGCTATTGACAAGGGAAGATATCAAAGACTAGTCGAGAGGTTGATCTACTTATCTCACACAAGATCTGACATCAGCTTTGTAGTGAGTATGGTTAGCCAGTTTATGAACAACCCTACAGAAGAGCATCAACAAGCTGTGTACATGATACTACGTTACTTAAAAATGACTCCAGGCAAAGGATTATTCTTCAAAAGGAGCTAGTCGTGATGTGGAGATTTTCTCAGATGAAAACTGGGCTGGGTCCTTAACAGATAGGAAGTCTACTTCGGGTTACTGTACTTATGTCTGAGGCAATCTAGTCACTTGGAGGAGTAAGAAGCAATCGGTTGTGGCACGCAGTAGTGCAGAAGTTGAATTTTGTGCCATGGCCCATGGTATTTGTGAAGGGATGTGGTTAAAAAGGTTGCTTGAGGAACTCCAGTTCTCTCCTCATGCACCTATGAAGTTGATGTGTAACAATCAAGCAGCAACCAGTATTGCTAAGAATCCAGTTCATCACGATCGAACCAAGCATGTAAGATCGATCGCCACTTCATCAGAGAAAAGATAGAGCAAGGGGTCATAGAAATGGATTACACTCCTACACGGCAATAGACTTCAGATATAATGACAAAGGCTATTCCTAGAGCTCAGTTTGACATACTACTCTCCAAGCTGGGAATGATTAATATTCATTGCCCAGCTTGAGGGGGAGTGTGGAATTCTGAAGATAATAGGCTATAAATTGGAGATTTGCTAGGCTGTAAATAGCTGTAGATTAATTTCTGTAGATAGTTGTTAGTTTCCTTTTATGTAGGATTTGACAGATTGAATCAAGGAATTACCAGGCTGTTGGTAATCTCCTCTTCCTATAAATGTATATTTCGGCAGAATGAATAAGATAGAAGAAATTTCTCTCTGATTTTCTTCAGGTATGTCACTCATCAAAGTTATTTTTGGGGTATACCTTTCTCTAGAACAATAAGTTTGGATCATGCAGGAAAATGCAATGGCATTTTTCATTTCAAAAAGTTATGAAAGTCAGCAACCTCGTCTATGTTCTCTATTTGTTTGGATCGTGTTGTAATGATTGCAATGTAGTTTGTATAGTGTTGTGGAAACCAAAATCTATGACTTCATTTTTACATTTTCCTCTTGTACAGATTGTTGAAGTTGTTTGTTGCAAGTTGACCCCTCTCCAGTCAGAATTATATAACCACTTTATACAATCAAAAAACGTAGGTTCTCATTCTCTTACTAATTCTAGGAGTTCCACAAAGTTTGCAGCCTTTGTACCTCGTAACGGTGTGTCTGACAGGTCAAGCTTGTTACTATTTTTCCCCCTCAAAAACAGGTTAAACGAGCAATTTCAGAAGAAGTGAAGCAATCGAAGATTTTAGCTTATATTACAGCACTCAAAAAGCTTTGCAATCACCCAAAGGTGTGATCCTTTTGTAAGATATAACTTTTAGACGCTACTTGTTTAAATCTTCTTGGGCGCCTCTTAGAATATTTTGGGTTTCATTTTACTAATATACATTTTCAATTCTTCTTCTCCTTTTTATTTTTTTAATATATACAAGTCTTTACCGGTAGAAAGTTCATTTTTCTTTTTCAATTGAGAAGGCAGATTTAAATTTCTAAGTAGCCTAATTCCAGTTTGAAATACATGGCTTTTAATCAATTTGCACTCTAGTTTCTTTTCCTCGTCCTTTTCCCTGCTCTTTCCATTTCCCGTTTAATAAAATTTTCAGGTTCAGAATTGTTTTCTTCTAATGAACGATATGGTGCCTTGTAGCTCATATATGATACCATAAGAAGTGGGAGTCCAGGAACTTCAGGTTTTGAGGACTGTATTCGCTTCTTCCCTCCTGAGATGTTCTCTGGAAGGTAATCATTCTTTTTTCCTTATTCTCTTTATCTCTCTCAATATATATTTAAGTTGTCTCCAATAATCTTAATCATCCTCTACTCCACATTTGTTAGATCTGGATCATGGACCGGTGGGGATGGGGCTTGGGTTGAATTGTCTGGAAAGATGTACATTCTAGCTCGGTTACTAGCTCACTTACGTCACAAGACAGATGACCGAATTGTCCTTGTTTCAAATTATACGCAGGTAATCTTAGTATGGTTCGCCTTCCCATTTAAAGTCTTAAGTAGACTTACATGTGTTTCCAACTTGTTAAATATATAATGCAGATAAGGAGGAAGGGGTCCAGCTAAATGACTAGACTCTTATTAGTTCTTCATCTTGTTATTGCTTTTGGCTAGACTCGTTTTAGTTCTTCAGTTTAGTTAAATCCTATGATAGCATTGCTTCTTCTTTTTCTTTTTATTTATTTTTTATTTTTCTTCTTTTTGTTGGGATGGCTAAAATGCTATGACAAGTTGCTGTTGTCTATTGATAACCTGGAAAGATGCTCATAAGATCTAGGATGAAGATGTGGTTTTTCTTGCCAAACTTGCTTATTGGTGATTGAAAACAATCATGTATCAGCAAGGGGGAAAAATACTGAAAAATGATTTGTCTTCTGCAAGTCATCAAGCATTTACCTAAAATTTTTAGGTCTTCATTTGTCAATTAATGCAATGGTGATGTATCAGACCCTGGACCTTTTTGCTCAATTATGTCGTGAAAGAAGATACCCATATTTGAGGCTTGATGGAACAACATCCATTAGCAAAAGACAAAAGCTAGTGAACCATTTCAATGATCCAACAAAGGTATACAGATTCCCGTTTCTAAGCATATTTCCAATTTAGGTTACACACATTTTTTATCTCTCTTTTTCAGCTTTATCTTTTTGGTTGAACTAACAAGTCTAACTCCACATCTTGCAGGATGAATTTGTGTTTCTCTTAAGCAGCAAGGCTGGTGGTTGTGGTCTCAATTTGATTGGTGGAAATCGACTAGTTTTGTTTGATCCTGATTGGAATCCTGCGAATGATAAACAAGTAATTGCCTTGGTCAAAATTTTATGTGCAAATTGCAGTGGGCATCTGAGTTACAAATATGCACTCTCCCAAGACAGTGTATTCATATTCTTGCATTTTCCTTTCTCTTAATCCGTTATAGGCTGCTGCAAGAGTCTGGAGAGATGGGCAAAAGAAAAGAGTGTACATTTACAGATTTCTGAGTACTGGAACGATTGAAGAAAAGGTTTGATGTAGTAGCTATTTTGTTTCGCTTCTGCATTGTGGCAGTAATATATGCTATCTGTTGCCTTAGATTAACTTATTAAACGAGCCCATTATTCCTTAGATCTTCCAGCGTCAGATGTCAAAAGAAGGGCTTCAAAAAGTAATCCAACAAGAGCAAAAAGATAGCCCCACCGCACAGGTTCAAAATGTGTTTTTTTAAAATGGTTTTCATTTGTTGTTTACTTTGCCATGGTACATGATCAATTCCTTCTTTAGGGAAATTTGCTTTCAATGGAAGATCTACGTGATCTGTTCAGCTTCCATGAGAATGCGAGGTAAGACTTTGCTTCAACATCATAGCAATATCATTTGCTTGTATATCTGCTTCATTGTTAAGTCTGTTGAATGGATCATTCTTGAAATTGTGTCCTTAATATATTAGTTTTGTACATGCAGTTTATTGTCTCTATTCTCCTGGACGTAGTTCTTGTTATTCAATACGTCGGGGTTATCTCTGGGCATCGGTACTAATACCAGCTTCATGAATTTTAACGATTCTTTCTGTCTGCAACTATCTGTCTCTCTTTTTTTGCCAGTCTGCCAACGTATAGAAAGAACAAGTGGTAGATATTAGCCTATTGTAACGTAAAAGAGTGATATGTACATATATATCATGTGATACAACAGCTAAAACTCCTTTAATATTCAGAATTTTGAAAGATTATCAATTTTTCATGCATACCCACTTATGACAGAATATTTATTTTAAAAGGAACAGAGTTCAGATTCCCTCAAATTTAGCTCTCCGGATCCCCATTCATTCTTCAGTTCTTCGGAAGTATTAATAACTACTCCTTGGGTGCTATATTTCATTTCTATGCTCTGACAACACGGAATCTTTTCTTTAGCACCTTTCTCAGTTTTTGTCTCTCCTTATCTTCCAACTATATCTATAGGTCTGAAATTCATGATAAGATGAACTGCATCCGTTGCCAAAGCGATGATGATAGGCCTGAAATAGAGAAAAGAGACAGAGACCAAATAATGCACGGAAGTTGTCAAGCTGATCAAGACACCTCTGATATTGGTGGATTTGCTGAAATTGCTGGATGCTTAGACAAGCTAAAGAGGTCGGAGAAACAGGTAGGCGGCATTCATTCCATTATATCTGATAGTTTCTTGCTGCCATTTTGTTTCAAAGCTAATGTTTCTCTTTGGAGAAAATTTTCAGATGGGGACACCTTTGGAAGAAAATTTGGGTAGTTGGGGGCATCATTTTTTCCCAACGTCGGTGCCGGATGCAATATTCCAAGCTTCAGCTGGTGATGAGGTGTAACAACTTATTTTATTTTAGCTATAGTGATTTTGGCATTAGTTTCACTTTCTATTCTATTACCAATATCTACTCTGGATTCTCTCAAAAAGAAAAGAGAAAATGGATAACGTGATATCATGTTAATTTTTCAGTAATGGGAATCAGTGATGCAGAGTGATACTCATTTTTTAATTTTATTTCTGTTGTTTCAGGTGTCATTTGTTTTCACGAATCAAGTCGACGGAAAGCTTGTACCTATTGATTCAATAGCAAGACCGAGGATGCAGGAAACAGAAGAAAATGTGAACCATCCCAAATCAAAGCAAAATCTGAACCAGAAAACCATGTTGTCTCGTAATAGGAAACCCTTAGAATCTGTTATTTCCAATCATTACTCTGCAAAAAACACCTTATCTGCCCCTTACAAGCCTCTACAAAGGGCAAATGTGGTACGTGTGACAAGTTCTTTAAAATGTTCTCTACAAGACGCATTAAAGCCTAAACCCTCTCTTGGGAATCACTTGCCTCAGAAGAGATTGTCTCCTGATACATTGGAACACGATGATGATTTTCAATAATTAGTTGTTTCAGTTAATCTGGTGGCTATCATCATTTCTATTATTCATTTTGTTTATTGTATTTTTCTAATCTGCTTAGCATGTTTTCTGATGTATACGACCATGAGAAGACTCTTGTATTTTTTTAGTTGTACATAACGTATACACAACCATGATTAGCTAATGTTAGCTTCATTATTAGATTTATCTTTGTCATCATGAATATATTTTTGGTCATTTGTCATAATATGTAGCAAGACAAAACTATTGTTTTGAATAGCACTAAAAAAATTTCTATTACTTTGAATGAAAAATCTAACAAAATTGTTTATATGTTTGAAGATGACAATTATTGGTGGCCTTCATATTCTACACGTTGGCCAATGTCCTATAATATTTTTCTGCTTAGTAGGCATTGACTAGAGAGTAGAGACAGAATCACAATGTAGTTCCCCTATGAAACTTGCTTAATTGTTTATGACTTTGTCTTCTATTCATTGGTCTAATTTTTCTCTTTTTTTTTCCTTCTTTTTCCTTTTTCCTTTTTTTTTTAATTTTGTACTGTTCATGCTTAATTTAAGAGAAGAGAAGTAGAGAACTACTTATGGCTGACTAGAGAGGCTTCATTCATTGTATCAGTAGATTAATTTGCTCGTTTTTTATGTTAAGAACATTTTTATTGACTGCCTTAAGAATTACAAGCTCATTGAAGATTGCGAGAACGAGTTAGTGATATCTGACTTATGACTTCTTGATTTGTCAGACTTTCAGTTGAATAGTTGGCCACAAAAAGTGGATGTTGAATAAAAGGTCTTCGTTTACAACGGTGTACTACCAATCAAAACGATGGATTCTCATCTTAGAAATTGGAACTACTTTTAATGATTTCTAAGCATGTTTTTCTCGTTCTTTTCTTGGTGCAGATGAATACAATTTTTTAAATTTTTTTTTACTGGAACAAATTGTTAAGAAATGGACGTATCAGACAAAATAAACACGCAAAATTTTTCGATGTTTGTCTCAATATGAGATGATGTCATCTTTCAGCTACTACAATAATCACTAAGAAATGTTAACAAGAGAAAATCACCCACCTCACAACACTGTGTTCACCTCAAGATCAATCAACAAAATTTTCTATGTGAGGCTCCACAAATTAATAAAACTTAATCCTCTTTGTTCAACTCTAAAGACATAACAATTAACGTCGATCGATCTCTTAAGCTAGGGGTTGAAGGGGAACTAGAAGAAATATACATCTATCTGTGTATCAATAAACAAAAGATGTTCCTACTCATTAAACTTACAAAAATTTAGTGGCGAAAACTTTCAAGAGAAATAAAGAATTAAATTAACATGGGAAGACTTAACCAAACGTTTAACACCACAAAACCAAGCAATAAAAAATATGTATTGAACAATTGAACTTAAGCAGAATATTAGGTCAGACTTCATAGACATTGGAAGGCATAATTTTGGAGAGCGAGAAAGTCATTTTCTACTACTTCTATAAAGTATGTTAGAAAGAGAGATTAATATATAAACTTGGGGGCAACATTCAAAGTATCCATTACAACACTGGCTGTTTCTTGATCTGACATTGTGAAATGAGCCTTGAAGGCGATTATTTAGGATGAAGTAGATATAAGACTAAAATGAAGTTCTTAAATTAGAGTACAAAATGACAAACTTTGCTAACAAAATGGGAGACCAAAAGGGGGACAGTGCCTCCCTAGAACAATGAGGTTAAAGCAATGACTATAGAGGGTATCTTCTAAAATTCCCACACTTTTCAGAAGAAGAAATATGCCACGTATACAACCCTATTGGCCTATTACAGAAAAGTTCCAACGTTAGATGAGGATAAAACCATGTGAAGTTATGTGAAGGTCAATAGCCTAAGAGGAAGTGGGGAAAAAGAATCTCGACCCTTTTCACTTTTTGCTCTAGTTCACAAAGTTTTCAATTAAGTAGTAGTGTTTTGTCTTGTTGGATGGCTTAAGACTGAGAAAACTTGATTTGTTTATCACTTGATTGACAAGTAAGCTAAACTTCACATGGACCTTAATCCTCATGAGATCTCAAACAACATTACTAGTTAAATATTGTGTACATCTTTATGTTACTGGTTTATTTGGTCTATATATATTAAAATAGTTGGAAAAAGATAACCTAGAGAGAAAGAGAGTTGTTGTTGTTGTTGTTGTTGTTGTTCTTATTATTATTATTATTCTTGTTGTTGTTGTTATTCTTATTGTTATTGTTATTATTGTTATTATTATTATTGTTGTTGTTATTATTGTTGTTATTATTGTTATTATTATTATTATTGTTATTATTCGGTTTGCTAAAGAAGAAAGCAATAGAGTTAAGTGTATCAAATACAAACCACTTCGTTTAATAGATAAACAAGAAGTGTTGCAAAAATAAGAGCAAGCATGACAATATATATATATATATATATATATATATATTAATGCAAGAAAATACTTCAACAAAATACTTAAAATGGGCACATACTAACCTGATACCCAAAAAAGTTTTTTTTTTTCTTTTTTTTTTCCTTCTGTTTTTTGTTTAGTCTTTCAATCGATCTCATCAAAACATAATAAAGACCTTATTTGGGATAAGCAGATCACTACCAAACCTAAATCATGCCATGTGATTGCCACGCATACCACTTATCTGGACAGATTTCTTTACTTTAATCTTTTAAGATGCCTGGCACATTTGACTAATGTGTGTGTGCAAGAAACTTTTGCAATAAGTTGTAATTTTTCTTGTGGAAGTGACTGGAATGTAGCCGTTCTAAAGACCTAATATTAATATTAGGTGTCACTAGCCAAAGAACTATTATGTTATAGAAGAGAAAAGTAAAACCCACAATTCTTAATCACAAGGTGACAAATCTAAGTAACATGAGATGTCTACTCCATATGCAATACAAACAAGCTTTTCTCAAATATAAATAGAGACCTCTCCATGTGGACACTACCAATTCAAGAAAAAAATTAAAAAAAAAATAGTGGGCATTGGTTGGTATCTTCAAAAGCATGCTATAACATGTTCAACAATGAGCAGCTAGGCCTTTGTACTTCCTTCATGGACCCCAGAATATCTTTTTCCAATGATTTTGCAGACAGTACTACTACTCAACAAACCATGAAGCATGAAAACATCTACAGAGAAGCTCCTGTTTCTTCGGACTTTGAATTCTCTGTCAACAACTATGCGATGAGATCCGCCGATGAGATTATATTTCAAGGCATGTTGTTGCCCATAAAGGATAATTCTGCCAACCATCTTCGCAAGACGACTTTGAAAGAAGAACTCCTTGTTAATGACGACGACGTGTTTTCTAGGCCGCCAAAGAGTTTAGGCCGGTGGAAGGAACGCTTAGGGCTCAAGAAAGCAAACATTTTGTCTAGAAAAGGCAAGAGTGATGAGATCATGCTTGAAAGTGTGGTTGAAGATGGAAATCACAATTGTGTTCATGAGGCTACGAAGGAAAACCAGGTAATTAGATCCAAGTCTTAATTTCAGATATACACTTACGGGCTACGCTGTTACCTTCACCTTCTTATGGTCGATTTGCATGTGATTTATGTGTGTTCTTTGCTCCCACGTGCTTATAAAAAAATGAAAAAAAAAAATATAAAATCTTAAATTTCAAATACACAGGTGCATACTTATGAATTGCAGGTCATGATAGATACAATTGGTTTAATTCTCAAAGCTGTTTTTGTTTACAGGGACTATTATTTGAAGGAGGATTCAAATGCATAGAGAACACCATGTAATGCCAAAGAAAATTTAGATCCAACGCAGAAACGAGTGGTCATTTGATCAGAATTTGCATTTTTGGGAGGACTGTTTTGTTCCTGCTAATCTTCACTTATCCTTAGCTGTTATCACATATATATATTCGTGTTCAGAGGTTGGCTGAAACTTGTGTTCTTTTTTTCTTTTTTTCTTTTTCTTTTTTTGTACTTTTTTGTTTGTTTCGCTCCCCTCCACTTGAGAAGATGATGGATAAACAAAGAGGTGTTTTGACAGTAGTGGCTTTGTACAAAAGTTTGCAGTTTCAAGAACTTCCATGAGTCAGTATAAATTCATTATGTTGATGTATCATGTATCTAATTTTTCTTCTTATGTTGGTTTTGGACATGGTATGGTACGTTTCACTCCTTGCACAAATTAAGTACTGAAATTTCTGCCTTCCCTTTTCTTATTCATTTACATGACTGTAAAACCGCATTTAAGTTGTACATTAGTCTCTTCAGAAGACAAATCCAAAAGTATCTTTCTAATCTAATCGACATTATTATTGTACCAAAGGAAAACCCAGAACTCCTCAGTGACCTCAAGTTTTGAACTGGCCCACAATTTTCGGAATGTTTGAGAGAAGAATAGATGAGATTCTTTTGTTGTATGCATGTGCATTCGTGCGTGCAAAGACCTCAAACAACATACAACAATGTAGTTCCTAATCAATACAAAAGCTCCAAGCATATGAAAGCACGTTCGAGATTATTAGCTTATTAAATTTAAATTAACAAACTATGTACTTGACTAGAGTGTTCCCTACAACAACAATGCCAACAAATTTAAGAGCTCGCTTGGGTCCTCGTTAGCTCGTGTCAGCATGAAGCAATGCATTTCGTAGAATTCCATGACACAGAACTGAAAAAAAAAAACTAAATAAATAAATACTACACTTAAAACGCACTTATGAACCATCAAATCACATTAAAATCATATGAGAAAAATAGAAAGTTTGAAAATTTAATATATAATAATGATCGGGTCAAAATTACATCACCATAAAAAGATGTACAAACTAACAGAATCGATACAAACACAAATGAGACAACAAATCAAAATAGAAGTCTAACAATATTGTAATTTTTTTATACCCTCTCGTTGAATTCTATGTTTTTTTAACCTTACCACAAAATACTCTGTTTTTTTTCCTACCCAAAACAAAGAATTCCTGAATCCAGCGTGTGTGAATAGTAACAAAAGTTTGAGCAATTCCCACTACTTGTGGACGATGTGAAAACGTCACTTTCTTCCGTCACCTATAAAAGGTGCAGGTCCATTAAGGATCACCAAAACGTACCAGATAACATCCAAATATTTTCCCAAATTCATATCTAGAGCTAGGAAAAGGAAATATTATGGCTTGGAGAAAATTGGGAGGTAACATAATATCTGGCGATCACAACTTTTACAAGTAAAAAAACTGCTTATTAAACCAATCAAATAATCATGAGATATGTACAGTAAATGGAAGCAATATACACGTGATGTGGGTCTTAAAATAATGGTTGTGGGAATATACAATCAAACTATCAATGCCAATCTGTTGCTATACCTAAAAGGCTCGTCAAACGTCAGTGTGGGTAAGAATTTTCATATGCACCCCCAGATATCTACAATTTTGTACAAAATTACCGCCTTATCATGTTCCAACGGAAAAGAATCAAGTGAAAGGTCCAGGTACTGCACACCTGCAAGCAGTAAATACATTGAGGCTTAAGCAAAACATATATAGAAACACAAATGGGGGATATTACATGCCAAAAATACATAAGAAATTCAGTTGACCAAGGAGATGAAATAATTTTTTGGGCTCCCAGAAATCCCAGATCTGAGATTAAGATAATTAAAAAATAGTAGTAGTGATGAGCTAGAAACAGTTAAACTCACGTGGTACATAAGCTCTAGCGTGCCAACAGATGGGGTTCACTAAGAACAACACCAACACCCCCCCACATTGTTCGGGAAAGAAAGATTTTCTTGTTGACTTCCAGTAATGGATGTCATCTCCTGCATACGGAATTAAAAAATCTTGCAATGGTTAAGCAAGCAGAACTCATGTTGTAAAAGATAGAAACCACGTTATTTAAGTGATATTATTGACCATACCATCATTTTTGTTCCCATGGCTGAGTGGGACCCAAATATTTCTCCATTGATTCTTTCTTGCGCTCAGGATCAAGGCTGCAAACATGAACCAGAACGGTGAATTAAAATTCAGACAAGGTTAACACATTGAAATAGTCATGTAATGTTCAGAGATACAAAACAAAAAATGAAGAATTCAAACGAACCTATTTCTGAATCCAAGAAGAGTATAATGTACGGCGCCTGCACATGCAGAAGCTGGAGCTATAGCAGCAGCAGGAACCGCTCGAACAGCAGCTGCTAAAGCCGAGCCTGCACCAGCTCCCCGCTGGTACTTTTTCAATGGTGTCTGAACTAGGGCAGAAGCAGATTTTTCCAGGCCGTTGCTCAGGCTCTCATAAGCCTGTAAATTATGAACATTAACATGTTTTTCCAAAAGGAAAGGAAATAAGCAAAGGAAGACAAGCTACAGATACATTCCTCCATAGAAGAAGATTCTTTTGAGTCTTGAAAACCATAGGCTAAAGCCTCATATCAAATTAGGGGAATAAAACTCCACTACCAAGTACCAGCAATGTATCTCACTGTTGCATAAGTATTTGTACAAACTACCAAGCATTGAAAGGCCAAGAACTCTATATAGCAACAACGTTGTGGAGAATAATCACCTGCTGAATTCCTTGTTGAGCATCCTTTGGCTGATTAGATCTAACATTTGGTTTTATTTTACTCGATATTGGCCGTGGTACAGTAGGAGCTGTGTTTGTAAATATATATTCTGCTTGAAGCAAAATATCATGAGCCCCAGCTGCCAAATGTACTCCAAGTCCAACAGCTTCAACTGAAATGCTTCTAAGAAATGCACTTATACCTATAAAGGAAGTTGCTTTAATATTTGACATAAAGATCAACAAAATGGTTATCAATAATACTGTGAACATGTCCCTTTACAATGTTGAACAACCAAGAAGGATCCAGGCATATGAGCAATAAATTTGGACTATTAAAGGAAGCATAACAGAATTTTCCATGAATTTGAAGTATGCTCTTGATTTTATGGTCTATATCAAATTTGTATATATATATATATATATATATATATATATATATCAGCTGATACATCTTCCAACTAAAAAGGAAATGCAGTTAATGCTGAGAGTCAGTCTTTCGCAAAAGAACATCTCAATTTTATAGAAACGTCAAGTGAATGAGTTTACTAAATTCAGCTTACCTCTTTGCATTCCCTTGAGTACTCTCTTATCCTTCCGGTAGTTCTCGAAGGGCAAAGAGACCAGCTTCGCAGCACCAGCACCAAGAGCAACCACTGAACGGATGGGAGGAAGACCTCGCAATATTTTATGTACCTGCATCCAACATTATTAAAAAATAATAAAAACGACTGGACTACTACGCAAGATGACCACAATTCAAGAGGTGTAATAAGTGTCATTTAAACCTGGTTTTGAGAAATATCTTCCAACCACTCCCCTAAAATTGTTTCACATACACTGTCCCAGCCATATATACCAACGTCATGAACATGCTTTAGGTTCAGCTCAACTCCCTGCGTCAATTCATATGATTTGAAGTTCAGAACATTGTTTCACAAATCACAATAAGCACGTTCCACAAGAGAATTAAATGTCAGCAGTAAAACCGAGATCTCTGAGTTAAGGTTGACTGATTAGGTTACCTTCCAAGGAACAAGATTAACAAGCTCCACATACTTCCCACCCCTCAATGCTGCTAGATCAAGCCGACAGGGACTATAGTCAACCCGAACAAGAATAGGCCACATATCAAAGCTCTAAAAAGATTCAAAGAAGAAACATAAGATAGAGGTTTTGTATGAGTATAAAAATGCTTGTATAGAAAAAATTTAATGAACACAACTAATAATGAGAACTAATAATGAGGGGAGGGGGGGGGGGGGGGAAGGAAAAAGGCAACTGTGTTAGTCTGATCCATATTCCACCTAATCCAATCAGAGGCGCAAGAATTCCCATCAGGAGCGACATATAGAATGCAGAAAAAAAATGAAATAAAGTCAGAGCTGCACCTCCAAATTCAAAAGTAGAAGTTGCTATCAAATTCGAACTTAGAGCACCCACGGACGTGTCAGCAAGCTACAAAGGGTGGTATTGAATACATAACAGTATACCCAGGTATATACTTCAGGGAGAATATTGGTTTATAGATGTATACGTCAAAGGGCAGAAAGATTTCAAGGCTGCCTCCAGTTCTCTTGGGCTAAGAAACAGAGCTTTGCATCGTATAGTGCTCTCTCAATATTCCATACTTTTGATTTTCCCATTTACATGCCTTGGATTAAGCCAAGTAGGAAAAAGAATTTCAAGTAATCCCCCCAAAACAACACACACAAACACAGACACAAAACCCCTAAATGCATACAAACACCAACTCAACCAGGACTGCAAAAGAGAGATCGGTAACCAACTCTGAGACTCCAGTTAATTTAGACTGGATTTCTACAAGGCTTAATATGCTTAAAGCCACAGAAAAGAGGATAAGGGATCGATTAATCGATTTGTAAATAAAATACAACTCGCCTGAAAGTAAGGAAGTAATGCCTCCTCCACAATATTATGCCCTGCAACTAAGTTACTCTTGATTGGCATCGATTGTGAAATATCTGAATCTTGATGACAACCTGAGGACTGATCAACTGGTGAGCTTTTTGCACCAAAAAAGCTGATAAGAAAATCAAGTTGGGACTGATGAAGATGCAATCGCATTGGGAGAAACGCTATTTGTAATCTGAAGGCAGAACAAATACAGGTTAGGGCCAGAACATTGTTACAACAGCATATATCCCTCTACGCAGAATTAACTGAAAGATGAAAGCCATCAGTTTGATTATAATTATTCACAGAACCTCAAGACTATTGGGAAATAAAACCATAAGTTTGGTCATAAACATTGATATAACCTCAAGATCTTAGATTTCCTAATATATATATATATATATATATATATATCAAGATCCTAGGGAAACACTATTGCAACATACGCACACACAAAAGGAAAATTAATACAGCTGCACATGATAGTCCTGTACAAAAAATTGACTTAATAAGCCTACACTGGGGCGGCTTTTAATACACACACATATATTTACACATTATAGCATTCAACTTAAAGAGCATGATATTTACCGATACTCTTCAAGAGGTATTAGAGGATCAGGTCTGACGGCTTCCAAATCCAGTTTGAATGCTTTTGAGGAGGATTTCCGAGGATGATTCTTTGAATCATAATATCCTAATACCTTGTATTCAAAAAATAAAAACCTTTTAAATCTTATTGTAGAACCAGAAAGGTTAAATGCTTGTTCAAAGGTTAGAATCTTACCAGTTTCCAAGGAGCATCTCTCCTCATATCATAAAGATGGAAATCTTGAACTGAAAGAGAAAGCTTAGAAACATGTATTCCACCGATTGGAAAAATCTCATACTGACATTTGATCTGAGAAAGTGTAAGCTCTAGACACCCTGTTGTATCCCTTCCACTGTTATCCGTACACTGCTGAACATTCTCTTTGCAATCTTGCCAATCAAAACCAGCAAACATTCTCCATCTGACGTCAATGTTTCTGAGAAGTACACGTCCTGTGGCCTTTCTGTCATTGCTGGCTTCTGTACTTTCAATATGAGGAAGCTTAGTTTCCTCAAATTTCTCCGCGCTACACCCATTTCTCACATCTGAAATGTGGTCTTCTACAATTCTTAAGGATGCATCCCCGTCCCATCCACTATTTCCTCTTCCAAAATCTCCTCCACTGACATCATTATATTTATCTTTAAGAATGTCATATGATGATTGTCGCCCAACAGATACTTCTGTAAATGGCTGGAACTCGGGAAAACAATAGCGCTCAATGAACTCTGGGAAGGTACTTTGTTCTGATGAAGAAGTTTGACAACTGTCCAGTCCTGGGGACACTGAACCATCAATACGCAGACCATGAGAGAGAACTTCAGGAGTGGCAATACTTAAGGTGCCCAGTTCTCCAAGAAGGTTTTCGTCAACTGGAAAATGAACTTTTGTACCAGATGAATCGTATTGATAGATCTGGTTCCTATCTATTTGAAATGCATCTTCATGTATCTCATCCATTAAGCCAACCAACCCATGTTCATTCTGAATGGCCAGACTTGAATACATTTCAGAAGTTGATGGTGAAGAATCACTGGTACAGAGTCGAGTTGCCTCGCTTAAAACTTCCCCCTCCTGTTCTCGCCGAACTCTATCCCATCTATTCTGCAAGTGCACAACTGACTCCTCCATGTCAGGGGCAAATAGCTGTTGGAGTTGAGCACCCAAACGAATCAAACCAGAAGTCGTGTCATGGCAAGTTTCCAGGTAGATGTGAGATTTAGAACATTCTACCTCCCACAGAAGTCCGCTCTCACAATTGGTTCTCAAAATTGCTTCAACCAGTGCCTCCCGAGCAACCTTTGCATAGCCACTTTTATGAAGACATTCCGCATTGTAAGTGCCACCAACGTTCTTGGACTCTGATACTACACAAATAAGAAGTCCAAGATCTTGAAGTCTAATTTTATATTCATTTTCTGTTGAATTAGCCAAGGTTGAGTTTGAGAGATTCAAGGAAGATGCAGCCAGCAGGCAAGCAACATTTTCCTCACCCCTCCCTTGATTGACAAGAGAAAGACTGGATTCAGAATCCAAAACGTTAGGTTTGACAATCAAATTATTTACATATGGCTCATAACTCAATCCAATATCAACAAAACTTAGAACGAAAGAAGCTCCACTAGACACATCCGAATCCCCTTTTTGCATAGACTCATTGGCTGCCTTTTCAGTTTCAGTAGAAGGCATGTTGAAAAATGAGAATATTGCATCCAACCAATCTAAGCGACCTCCAACTGCAACAATTGTGCCACATCTTAGACTTATAGACGTAAAATCATGGTTACTTTCAGGATCCCACAGGTGCACAATATCAGAACCGGCCAACCTAGATGACAGAGCATTTGAACCTCCTCCATCACCACGTTTCAATGTAGAGTTATTACATGAGATCAGAACAAATTCTTCATCAGGAACACCCGTTATGGAACCCCACAATTTGCCTTCAGCATGAGCTAGCCAAAAGAAGCTGGCACCTTTAATACCTCCAATATTTGAGACAGACATCAATGTGAACTTCTGAAGTTGCAGTTTTAGACGATGCCATGATCCAGGAAGTTCCGTCTGTGTTGAGCCTTTGACATTCTCCTTTACGTCAAGGCTTATCACAATTTCTAATGCACTGCAGTCCACAAGAAAAGATGTTTGAGAGATAGTAGAAGCTTCCTTAACAATGGATTCATCAAAACCCACACTTGATAACCCATATATAATCTGATCTATAAGACCGTATAAGGCCTTATATTGAAGACTTCTCAATTTTATTGTAGTTGCAGAGAGACAAATGTGTAGAAAAGTTGTAGAACTCAACATTATCTCCTGTCGAGTTTCAGAGATTAAATCTTCCATATCATTCACGGTAGATACAGAAGCAAACTCATAATCTTTTCGCACAAAATTATCAATGCTCTTGGATTCCTCAAAAGTAGCAATGAACCTGGCCTTTTTTGCAATCCAAGGTCCAGTCACATGACCGTCCTGCAAAAGCATACTAATGACTGAAAAACAACCTGTTCTGTTTGAGACAGACAATATGTTCTCCGCATAGAACTTCTGCTCACATATGTTACCAGAGTTGATTCCAGAATTATCTTTACTTGCAGGACAGACCAAGAAAACATCAATATTGCTAAGCTTCAAATGTAAAGAACGGGTGGCTGTTGCAGAATACCTCTTTGGTGTAGTTGCACCTGAAGCCGGACCAATTTCTCGAACTATTCCCCCACTACCACTCAGTGGTAGATGAAAATCAAGAGCAACGAATTGATTCCAGGAAGCAAAGCTTCTAACATCATTATCACTCTTAAATGGAAAACATAGGATCACCCTCGCGTTCATGATCAATATATTACCTTGCAGACTTTCTGTTGAAGACAAGGTCATAATACGTGAATTAGAACCTCTTTTGGCATCCCCATGAGAAGATCCATGCTTCCTATCAGACACTTTCAAAGAAAATACATGGCTTTTCTCAACAGATTTTAAGACTGACTTCATCAGTTCTAACAGCGACCTTATCAAGGAAAAGTCCACCCAGAAAACAAATGGTGATAATTCTACTTCAAAGGATGCCACTGGTCTTACTAGACTCCCGTCGGATGAACTTGATTTCACAGAGGATTGCCAATGAGTGACCCCTGATGTTTTAAGCAATGTGACTTTGACAACATTGTTTTTCTTTCCAAATGGAAAATCTTTTGCAATGAAACCAGTTGATCCATTCGAGTCCTCAGTCAATGAGGCAAGTGGCGGGAGAACACCTTGAACATCAGCTTGCAGTTGTCGAATATAAAGATTTTGGCTGTTAATTTCTTCATGTCCCAAATCTATGGGATCACCTTTGTAGCTCAAGTAATTAGCAATCTCGATGAACTTGATAGTTCCTTCATACCTCATTTCTTGAGGACATACCTGTTGACCTTATCAAATGTTTTTAGTTAGTCTACTGGGATATCAAGCAGAACCAGCAAGTTATAAATGTCAAAACAGAGATGGGGAGAATAAAAAACTACCCTGTCACAGCTATTACCTGCACAATGAGAAGAATGTCTTGGCATTCTACACCTAGGTAAGGAACATATAAGCCAGCACTAGTCCGATCACCATCAGCATGAAACATAAATTTCTGGTCCTCATCTTGGAAGGACAAGAATACAGAAACTCCAGAAAAATTTGCCTTCAGATTGGTTTCAACATGCTGCTGTTCTGCAAATTAACAGGAGAACATAAGTAAATGAAAAAAAAAAAAATATATATATATATATATATAAGACTGAACACTTAGTCTAAAGTATCATGTTTGATCATTCTCTATTGAAGCTCAGGGATCTATGATTCTTGGACAAGCAAAGAGATTTATGTCAAGTTCAACAAATCAATGCTTAGGCAAAAACGCTATGCTACTGTGATTACTATCAATTACCCCAGACTTTAGCATTCGGTTGTAATCAGCAGCCGTGTACAATTATTTTTCGTCAGAACTTTATTTTGGTATTCTCTTCAAGAAAAAATTAACTCAAGGTTCAAAGTAAACCTTCCGATATTTAAAAATGAAGCCATACAAATTTATCTAATTGCTTTAAGGGCAATTGTCGACAACCCTACATAATTTTGGAAACTAAAATCTGTATGTTCACAACAATTTGGCACCATAAATACTCCAGAAGCGCCATGAGATCAACCTTCTTGGGACCATTGTTTTCAAAAGAATGTAAGGCTATCTATGAGATGGCTTATGATATTAGGGGTTCTGAAATATTATGTTTTATAGACTTTTGAATATTTAATGGCTTTAATTCAATGCCTACATAACATTACCAGTGTAATACACCTCAACACGTAAACTAGCTTTAGAAATAAATCTGGGACTATCAAGCAATGCATCTGATGCAAAGTATAACATTTTAAAAATAAAAAAATAAAAAAATAAAAAAGAAAAGCTGCAGGTTATAAATCATTTTGACATGCAAAAAAAAAAAAAAAAAAAAAAAAAAAAAAAAAAAAAAAAAAAAAAAAAAAAAAAAGAAAAAAAAAAAAAAAAAAAAAAAAAAAAAAAAAAAAAAAATTCACATACCAGACGGAATATATAAAGATCCAGAAGCAAGGCTTGATGCAGCAGTAATAGCACTGAAAACAGAACATGTCCAGTTCCACATCCCACTGTTCCCCAATGCTGATTGAGAACTTCTCATCCCATCAAAACACTCAAAAAACTGGTCCACGCTGCACAAAGACAGACCAGAAGAATTGCTCAGTTTGGAAACATTAAATAGAAACACAGAGACTGCGATAAAATCAAGATTGTTGACAGCACGAAATGAATACCAACCTTGCCCCAAAATCAAGCTCTTCTTCAACACCAACATTCTTATTTTTATTGGTTGATATGGGCACCCAATCCGATATAAGATGTGGTCCAGATAGCAGGGTTTCATTACATGAATCTTGCACTGCTATAGAAGATGATTTTTCTAAAACAACACCAGAAATAGGAACTGCATTGCTTGTTGAATTTGCAGTTGAAACAGGTCTAGATGGAAGGCAGTGAGATGCCGGATTAAGGAGGCTGGTATCCATTTCCTTGTGAATCATATGGTCACTTCCATCCTTCTCGAAACTCTTTAAAGCTTCCCACGAGTGTAAAAGCCATTTAATTGTGCTCGGCTGAAGTTGAATTTCTATAGGATCAATGAAAACTTCTGAATCCACTCTGCGGATGTCTAAAGACCCATTTTTCCAAGGTATACTTAATTTCAAGTTCCCAGAAAATCCACCTCCCTTACCAGTCATGATTGGAGTTGTAATACTTGACGACATACATGGAGAGCATGTCTTATTGTTACCATCATCCAAGTGAAGAAGTTCAAGTACTACTCCTTGAAACTGGACAAAGTTTGTTAGTCGACTTACCCCAAGAAAGCTCTCGCCTTTTGCTTCAAGGTTTGGATTAGCGTCTTCAGAAACACAAGTGCCACATTCAATTTCTGAAATCCGAAGAACCAAGGTTCTGTGAAACTCTGGCTTGTTTCCATCCTTCTCTGAACACGGATCGAATGCAATTATCACCTTTTTTATCTTTACATTGAAACTCGTTAGGAACCATTTCACCATCTTTGCAATTGTCTTAACACCTTCATGGATGTCCCCAGAAGTAGATTTTGCAGCATTGTCCATCATGTTGTAATCAAGCTTGCCCAAGTCATCGGGAAGTGCTTGATCCTGACAGGAGTGATGAGTTTGAGAAATGGAAGGTGAACAATTCTCTTTGCTCGGAACGAGAACAAGCTCAAGTTCATCCACTTCAACCGTACAACCTCTACCCTTCCAAGGCATTTTCACCAAAAGAGAGCCGATTGAACCTTCTTTAATTAGTATTGATGTTACTGCACCAAACTGAAGAAAGCAACCGTGTAATTACAATAAACATGAGTTGAGAATCAAATGTAGAAACAATAGCAAAAGTAGGATAGGATTAGCCCTCTAGAAACAACACTAGAATTCAAATTACAACAAACCCCGGACACTCTAGCGAGAGTGAAAGCAATACTTCGATATTTATAGAATCATAATAAGCAAGTATAAGTCATCATATAGAGTCAGCTATATATTAATATCAAGATTCTTTATTCGGGCAGTAAAAAATTGCATGTGAGACTCGTGCATAGGACTTGTAAGTTCTACCAAGCAATTCATGCCAAGTTTAACTCATGAAGAACCATCAGAAAGCATTCAAATTTTCGAAATAGAGTAATTGAAACGCAAATGGACAAAGCAAGACTTTTTTTTTCGCTAATAATACCTGGAATACGCCACAAATCAAAACAGTCAAATTCACGCATAACAATTAGCCAATAAAACATTGGCAGTGTGATTACAAAAAACAAAAAAAAAAAAGAACTGGTCAAAGTAACACCAAACTTAAAATTAAACATTTCGTTGCTCTTCTTAAGAACAATCTTTAGCTAATTCCAAAAGTGGTCACTTTTTTCCTCTCTACTACCGAACGTATGCAACTAGCAAGCAGAATTACCTTGTTATTGAGAAAATCGACATTAAGCGCGAGATCATTGAGCTGAATTGTGCCTTCAGAAAGCTGAACATCAAGCTGATCAATATCAATCTCGCCCAACAAGAACTGCCCCAACTTTTTCTTCAGAAAGAACTTGCACACCCTCTTCACGGCCCACCGCGAGAACATCGCCTCGGCCGACTTCGCGATGTTCCACGGAAACATGATCGGCCTCGACGACGGCGGCGGCGGGGGGGGGCGGGCCCGGAGGTTAGCACATCGGAAGATTCCGCAAAGCTCGACTAAAACCCTAGGGCGCCGAAACGCTGCGTTTTGAGGATGTGCTAGGTCGAACCTCCATCAAGAGGTAGGGATTGATTGATCGTCGTACGGTGAATTTGAGAGACGGACGGAGAGTTTAGGTTGGGAGATGAGATTTTGAATGGTGTTTGGCAAGTGGGAAAGTTTTTTCTCTTTCTTTCTCGGCGTTGGCGTGTTTGGGTTTGGTTTGGTCCCTCCCGGGGTTTTCTAACTTAATTTCGGCGGTTTTTATATTGAGTGAATAATTTATGCAGAGTCGGGGAAGACAGACGACATTTTTTTTTTTTGTCTCGTTAAACGACAGACGACAATGTTATGATTCGCGTTTAGCGAGCAACTCCAGATTGACTCGGTAACCCAAAAAGATCCAAAAGCAAAAACAACAAACAGGGGAATCTATTTACTATAAAAAAAATAACAAATAGGGGAATCTAGCCAACGTAATAAATAATAATAGAAAACTTTTTATTTTAGTATCATGTATTATATTAAAATATGAATTTGATATTTTTTTAAAAAAATTTTATGTCAGTATCTTAATTTTTTTTAATAATTTAGAGCCTTTTTTGAGACAGAAAAAGACAAAATTATCTTTTTTATAAAAAATAATCTCTTGATTGGAATTTTTGTTTAATTTTATTTCTTTATTCGAATTATTTATAGCATTTTTATTTAAGAAGTAAATTTAGTGCAAAATGATAATAAAATAAGTAAAATTTAGACGAAACATTTCGTCGGTAATGAAAAACAAAACAAAAAAGAGGAAGGAAAGGGAGGATCTTTCACGTAGCAACATGAGAAAACTCCTTTGGAGCACTATTCAAATTAATTCTTTTAAAATAATTTATTAGGGAAAATAGTTTAAAAAAAAAGTATTGCTTAAGACTATATTTGAAAAAAATGATGGAAAAGTATTTAACATGGATAATTGGAAAAAAATAGCTAATAAGAAAAACTTTAAATAAGGTTTCTTAAAAATGAAAAAAATTAAGCACACGAGCAAATAAATACAAAAGTGTGAATGTCATCCACTCTTCTTATAGAAACCAGTTTAGAATCGCGCACACCACACCGTTAATTTTCTTAAATTTATCATTGTGTACAAGTAGTATGACAAATCAATATTAGCCTTATGTAAATATATATATATATATATATATATTATTAAAAATGAACAAGTAATTTGTCAAACAATAAATATATTTGAAAATATTAAGATCAACATATATATATATATAAATATGTTTATAATTGAGTAATGGACTAAAAATTGATAATAATTTGTATGTCATGATAATATCATATTTAATTACGTGTTTATGATCAATATAATATGTTAGTAGTATTATTTTTTTTCTTTTGAAGTTAAGTAGGGAATTTTGTGAAGGACGTCCTAAACAAAGGACAAAAAAGGAAAAAAGAAGTCACATTGTTCAACTTGATATGAGCAAATTAACAAAATATATTACTCGTTTACTATAGTGTTAATGTAAAAGTGAAATAATAGTGTTACACCATGGTGGAGAGGTCGACCACTCTCTCGCACGACAGACGCTGAGGATTCCCCAGAGAGGATCGGCCGTTGGTGTCGAGGGAAGGGCCGAGGCTAATGCGCCTTCTACGTCAAGGGCCATATGTGGGAAGAGGCGCCGAACGAGGTGACTCAGCATTCAGAGGCCGCGACGCCGAGGGGACACTGTCGGTCTTCTCTACCGGTGGTCTTGTCAACTCGAAGAGGGAAGCAGAAGATGACTTCCTCCTTGGGAACGGGGAATAAGTATTCACACGTAAAGGCCTATAAATAGAGCCAAGAAAACCGGGAAGGGGGTTAGACACCATTTGATTGCAAAAGAAAGAGAGTTTGTAACTGGTTGAAAGATTAGTGCATGCATAAGTGGATTAGGCAAAGAATTATTGCCGAACCACTATAAAATTATTGTCTCCTTTACATTACTTTTCAGTCTTAACCCTTAATCAAACCGTGAGTGTCAACGTGAGTGTTCTGGGAGAGTAATCACGAGTTGCCGGAAATACACCGTCAACAATTAGCGCTAGAAGGAGGGCCCCTTAAGCCCAGAAATTCAATCCAGTTCTTAACCAACTATGCCTCCCAGGAACACCCGATTACTGGCGGCTAACCCAATGAGTCAGGCGACCCAAAATCTCGCCGCCGCTGGGACCTCAACGAATCCGCTCCCACCGGCTGCCGGGAGCCCCCCAGACCGCATCGACCAGCTCCAAAAGCAGGTCGAAATGCTGGCTGCAGCCATGGAAAGGATGGCTACGGCCCTTGTGGGGCGGGATCAAGGGCATAACCCAATGCCACCGCTTGAGGATGCACCGATGAACCCGGTGAATGCCGCTGTTGGGGGCCAAGGGATTGGTGACCAACACGGTGACGCCGAGGAAGTCGATGATAGTCGAGCCAACGATCCCCGTCCGACCAAGTCGAATAGGTCTGTGGGGAGCAGACAACGGGCAGCACGGAGGAAAGCGTGGGAGAAGGCCGCGGCGCTAGTTGTGAATAACAGGGATGCGCCCCCTCGACCGCAGCAGGATGCGAATAAGAGGAACGCTGTCCCCGTAGAGTCTTCATCTGCGCACAGCGGGGACCTTAGGACGAGGCTCGACGCCCGACGCGGGAAAGCCGTGCAGCTGGCGAGAGAGGAAGAGCTCGCAGCCGATAATAAGGCTCTGGCCAAGAAGATGGCTAGGCTAGAAAAGCATATTGGAAGTCGATTAAACAACTTCGAGCAAGTTGTGGGGAAGGTAGCCGAGGCGGTTAATGTTGACGCCAAGATGTACACGTCGCACGACTACCCGTTCACAGAAAGCATCATTCGGGTGCCACTACTAGACAAGTACAAATCGCCTCTCATTTCGTTATATGACGGAAGGAGTGATCCGGACGACCACTTGGAGGTGTACACAGGACATATGGTCCTGCATGGATACCCCGAGGAGGTCATGTGCCGAGCATTCAGGAATCACCTTTCCGATTCTGCGAGAAGGTGGTGCAGATCTCTGAAACCAAACTCCATCACCAGTTGGGATGACTTGAAGAACGCCTTTCTGACTCAGTTCATAGGTGTCAAAAAATACATCCCACCCAAACAAAACCTCTCAAGAGGGTACCAGGGACCCAACGAGTCCCTGAAGGACTGGATAGCCCGGTTTGGGGAGCAGGTCGCCGCCACTGAGGGAATCTCCGATGAGGTGGCCTTGATGGGGGCACTGTCGAGTATGAAGAAGGACATCCCCTACAGCACGGACCTCGACCGGAGGCCGCCCTATACCTACCAGGAATTCCTGACAAGGGCACAGGGGTTCATCAACGCCGAGAAGGCTAAGAAGGCCCTGAAGAGCAAGGTGACAGCCCCTGCCAAGGAAGAGGTAGGGCAGGCGAGCGGCCAAAACAACGGTAATAAGCGCCGAGGTCCCCCTCAGGTGCAAGCCGAGTAGAGGTATAACCCGGCTCCAAGTAATAGAGGCGGCAACACCTCGACGAGTCAGGGGGAGAACAAGCGGCCGAAGCCGCAACGGTACGACGCCTACACACCCTTAATTATGGGGATCGAAGACGTCTACCATGAGATAAGTCATCTCCAGGTCCTATGTCGACTGCAGCCGTTGAAGTCTGACCCAGCAAAGAGACACCAAAACAAGTACTGTCGATTTCATGGCGAAAGTGGGCACACTACGGCCGAATGCTACGACCTAAGGGATGAGGTCGAGAGGTTGATCTAAGAGGGAAGGCTTAACGATTACCGAGCTGACCGTCTGAACAACAACAACAGACGCAACAATGACCGACGGGAAGAGCAGAGGCATGACAACCCGCCCGAACCAGTCGGCGTTATAAGAACGATCTTCGGGGCACCATACCTCGGCGGCACCTCTCGACGCGCACAGAAGGAGTACGCTCGAGAGGCAAAAGAGAAGTTCAGCCGTAGGATTATGAACGTCTCCGGACGTAAGGCTAAGGCAGCGCGATACGAGGACGCCGAGATCACTTTCTTAGAGGCCGATGTGAGAGGGGTACATTTCCCCCAGAGTGATGCCTTGGTCGTCAAGGCCATGATCGGTAACCACTCGGTTTGCCGCATCCTGGTCGACAACGGCAGTTCCGTGGACATCCTATACTCGGACTGCCTAGACAAGATGGGGATCCCCCGCACAAGGCTGCAAAACAGTGCGTAGCCCCTGTACGGTTTCACAGGGGACAGCATCATCCCGGAAGGGGCGATCGAGCTGCCTATGACCATTGGAGATCGACCGCGCACCTCGACTGTCATGTCAAAGTTCCTGGTGGTGAAGGGAGGCGACCAATACAACGCGGTCATAGGGCGCCCGACGCTGAGGGCTTTGAGGGCAATGACATCCATCTACCACCAGATGATGAAGTTTCCAACCCCCAATGGGATCGGCAAGGTCCGAGGAAACCAGTACGAGTCGAGGCTTACGTACTCAGAAACGGTCCGCCACTACGCCAAGTCGACTAGGTACGGAGGGAACTGAGAATGGTCGAGGCCAGGGCGGAAGAATACGATTTGGATCCACGGTTCCCAGGAGAAGAGACTGGCACGAGACTGGTCGAGGAGTTAATCAAGGTCCCCATTGATGAGAGAGAGCCGATGAGAACGCTAAGGATGGGCTCTAAATTGGGGACACATGCCCGCGAGAGACTGGTCGAGTTTCTCAAAGGAAGCCTCGACGTGTTCGCCTGGACCCATGAAGACATAGAAGGGATAAGCCCTGACATCATGTGTCACAGGCTGAATATCGATGAGAAATGCCCGCCTAAGAGACAGAAACGTCGACCCATGAACGCTGAGCGATACGAGGCCCTGCGGGAAGAGGTCGACAAGCTGATCAGAAACAACTTCAACTGAGAAGTCTTATACCCCAGGTGGTTTTCGAATCCCGTGCTGGTAATGAAGCCAAACGGCGAATGGCGAACATGCGTCGACTTCAGCGACCTGAACAAAGCATGTCCCAAGGACAGCTTCCCCCTGCCCCGAATCGATCAGCTGGTTGACGCTACGGTGGGACACGAACTACTAAGCTTCATAGACGCATACTCTGGGTATAACTAGATACCAATGTTCAACCGCGATGAAGAACACACGACGTTTGTCACCGACAAAGGTCTCTACTGTTACAAAGTGATACCCTTCGGTCTCAAAAACGCTGGGGCAACTTATCAACGCCTCATCAACAAGATGTTCGCGGGACAATTAGGAAAGTCAATGGAGGTTTACGTCGATGTCATGCTGGTGAAGAGCAGGAAGACCGAGGACCATGTGGAGGACCTCAGGAGAATGTTCAGCGTCCTCAGGACGTACAAAATGAAGCTAAACCCCCGCAAGTGTGCCTTTGGCGTCGCTTCATACCCCAGGTGGTTTTCGAATCCCGTGCTGGTAACGAAGCCAAACGGCGAATGGCGAACATGCGTCGACTTCAGCGACCTGAACAAAGCATGTCCCAAGGACAGCTTCCCCCTGCCCCGAATCGATCAGCTGGTTGACGCTACGGTGGGACACGAACTACTAAGCTTCATAGACGCATACTCTGGGTATAACTAGATACCAATGTTCAACCGCGATGAAGAACACACGACGTTTGTCACCGACAAAGGTCTCTACTGTTACAAAGTGATACCCTTCGGTCTCAAAAACGCTGGGGCAACTTATCAACGCCTCATCAACAAGATGTTCGCGGGACAATTAGGAAAGTCAATGGAGGTTTACGTCGATGTCATGCTGGTGAAGAGCATGAAGACCGAGGACCATGTGGAGGACCTCAGGAGAATGTTCAGCGTCCTCAGGACGTACAAAATGAAGCTAAACCCCCACAAGTGTGCCTTTGGCGTCGCTTCAGGGAAATTCTTGGGTTTCATGGTGAGTAGTCGAGGAATCGAGGCCAATCCAAAGAAGATTCAGGCCCTCCTCGACATGGGATCGCCAAGGAAGCCCAAGGAGGTCCAGAAGCTGACAGGTTGTGTAGCCGCACTTAACAGGTTTATCTCTAAATCTACGGACAAGTGCGTACCATTCTTTGATACCCTGAGAGGAAGCAAGCCATTCCTATGGACGGAAGAGTGCGAACAGGCGTTCCACCGACTAAAGGAACACCTTGGGAAACCCCCTCTGCTGTCTAAACCGGTGACCAGAGAGGTGCTGAGCCTTTACCTGGCGGTCTCGAAACACGCCATTAGTTCGGTGGTGATCCGCGAAGAGAAGAATGTGCAGTTGCCGGTGTATTACACTAGCAAGTGCCTCCTTGACGCAGAGACGAGGTATCCCCAGATGGAAAAGCTCACCCTCGCACTAGTTGTGACAGCAAGGAAGTTGCGGTACTACTTCCAGGCCCATAGCATTCAGGTCTTGACCAACCACCCACTCAGGCAAGTGCTACAGAAGCCCGACACCTCCGGTCGACTCTTGAAATGATCCATAGAGCTCAGCCAGTTTGACATCGACTACAAGCCGCGGACTACCATCAAGGGCTAAGCCCTGGCAGACTTTGTGGCAGAGTTCACGGGGCTGCCGGACGAGGTCGGCGAAGTTGACAAACCACCACGATGGAAGCTCTACATCAACGGGAGCTCCAACGACAATGGCAGTGGGGCAGGACTGGTATTACACACACTTGAGGGACACAAGATCACCTCGGCCATCAGGTTTGAATTTCTCGCATCCAATAACGAAGCTGAGTACGAGGCGCTGCTGGCCGGGCTCCGGTTAGCGGAGCACCTAAAAGCGGGGAACTTAGACATCTTCAGCGATTCACAGCTTATTGTGAATCAAGTGAAGGGCCAGTACCAGACCCGGGATGAGAAAATGGCCGCGTATCTAAAGAAGGTCAGGGAAGCCCTGGGGAAGCTCACGGCCTATGATATACAGCAAGTACTGAGAGCAGAGAATAGCAACGCCGACGCCCTCGTCAAGTTGGCGACGTCGAGAGATGCTGAGCTCTTGAACCTGGTTCCCGTGGAGGTCTTAAAAGCCCCGACCATGGCAAAGAGGCCCGAGGTCGCGCCGGTGGATTACCAGCCAAGCTGGATTGACCCAATCATCAGGTACTTGGTCGACGGTGAACTCCCTGAGGACAGGCAGCAGGCAAAAAAGATGAAGTATCAAGCGGCGAGATACACAATGCACGACAACCTCCTCTATCGAAGGGGCTACTCGACGCCCCTGCTCCGGTGCCTCGGCGCAGAAGAGGCAAAGAGAGTGCTGTCTGAGGTGCACAACGGGATATGTGGGAACCACGCGGGGGGACAGTCCCTAGCCTACAAAATACTTCAGCAGGGGTATTGCAGGCCAAGTCTCAAGAAAGACACAGCCGAGTACGTGAAAAGGTGCGAGAGTTGCCAGAGGTACGCCCTCATCCCTCGACTGCACTCAGAGGACCTAACATCTATAGTGTCTCCCTGGCCCTTCGCTAAATGGGGAATTGACCTTATCAGTCCCCTGCACAAAACCCCGGGGGGTTATAAGTTCGCTATTGTCGCGGTCGACTACTTCACAAAGTGGGTAGAAGCCGAGCCATTGACGACCATCTCAGAGGAAAAGTGTACAAACTTCATATGGAACAACATAGTTTGCAGGTTTAGTGTGCCACATTCTCTCATATCCGACAATGGAAAACAGTTCAACAATGACAACACCAGCCAGTTTTGTGAGCTACTAGGGATCCACAAGAATTTCTCCTCCGTCGTATATCCCCAATCCAACGGGCAGGTCGAGGCGGTCAATAAGATAATTAAAGTCACACTCAAACGACGTCTTGACGCCTACAAAGGCAAATGGGCCGACGAGCTACCAAAAGTGCTGTGGGCCTACAGAACAACGAGTAGAACTACTACGGGGGAAACCTCATTCTCGATGGCATACGGGGTCGAGGCAATCCTTCCAGTTGAGGTGTCCGTTTCGACCAACCGGGTAACCCGGTACGAGGAGGATAAGAACGCCGAGCTGATGGGCTTGGAGCTCGACCTCCTGGAAGAACGGCGCACAGATGCATAGCTAAGGCTCGCCGCCTACCAGGCAAAAACTGCCAGGTATTATAACAAGAAGGTCAAGCAAAAGCGCTTCGAGGTCGGGGACCTAGTTTTACGGGTGGTAACCCCCAACACCAAACCCAAGAACTCCGGAGCCCTGGGCCCGACGTGAGAAGGGCCCTACAGAATAAGAGAGGTCGTGGCCAATGGGTCATACTGACTGGTAGAGCTCGACGGTCGAGACATCAAGCACACTTGGAATGCGGACCAGTTGAAGGTCTACTACCAGTAATCACGGGAAACGTCGACCTAACAGAGCAAACTTATTGTTTTTAATTAAGTTATGTTTCATTTCTCGTTTCTGACAGGCCAAAAAGCCAACTTGTAAATTCTACATGAATAAAAGGCAACGGGCATTATGTGATTAATCAAACAAATTCTGCCTTACGACCGATTCTTATTACGTGGGTACAACTGTCTACTGCTCCTGTCGATACATCGACCATATCAATTCGTCGATACGTCGACTAAAATCGTCGATACGTCGACGACGATGCGCCAAAAACAAGTCCAAGGCTTTGTTTTTGGCGAGGGGACAATAAGGTCCCCACGAACTTACAAGGGCGGTGGGGCTCTGGCTCAACCATACCCAAGCAACAAGTAGATTTCCTACGCTCAATATTCTACCATCTACGTCGAAGCTTTGACAATGGTACGCTGAAGCCGAGTTCCAAAACTCAGCTTAGGCGAGGGGGTACTAAGGCCCGACATGGGCCCCCCACAAAAAAAAAACTGTCGACTCACAAGAGGTGGTCGAGCCAACTGATAACTCTATGAAAATAGAGTTAATTAAGCATTTCCCAGGCTTAAATTATTACCTAGAGGGTAATTAGTATTAGTGTTCTCCTATATTTTGTCTTGTTAATTATTTTTAGTTATTTGTGATTCATAAATTCTCTCTATCGTGATTAGCATTTAAAAAGAGCTAATTCAGGTGCGCTTTGTGGTTAATCTCAGCTTTAAGAAAACGTGGTCGTTTGGAGCTTTGAGCAGCTTTTCATTTTTTGGAGTATGAAGGAATCCTAGTCAGCATTGTTGTGCATTGCTGCAACAAGATAAGCTGGGTCAGACGTGTGTTTTGCTGACAGCTGGACCTGAGCTGGTTAATGGGCTGATTTTGTCCGTGAAGGGTGCTGATTGAGCCACTCATTGGAGGCTTCCTCATGTGCTGCCACGTGGAATTAGGGTACAATAAGTACCTGCAGCTAAGAAGAAAGAAGGTGTCCTTTGTCATATTTTGTAACGTTGAGGCGGCTAAACTTGGAAAAGGAAACCACCTCCATTTCTCTAATCAAGTACCAGCTCTAGTACTGGAAAGAAGAAGAAGAAAACATCACAGGGTGTTGAATGTAAAGGAAGGTTCATTGTTGATGCATGAAGAGCTAGAAGAAACCTTGGAAAAGGGGGATTCGGATTCTCTCCTCATCACCTTAGTTTTTCTTACTCACAATACTATGTTTTACCTTTTTGAAGAACATTTACGTTTCTCTATAAAGCTGAACTCGAATCCATATATAACTCTATAAGATTATGATTTGTTGGCTGAGATTGTTGAGTTGTTAAATATTGAAATGTTAGTTGATGTTGAATGGATCTGATGATTATTTCTTTGTTTATTCAAGTTAGCTGAATTTGTGCCTTAACTATGATTGGGAAATCATAATAGGGGAGCATAGCTTTGATTAGATCTGGAAAGATTTAGTTGAGTGGACACAGCTTGAATAGTGCAAGTTCTTAGATCTTGTTTTAGATTTGTGATTCACATGATATAGGAATGTATTGTGTCTTGCATAACCATATGATTTAGAGCTTCATTCTCTGATTTTAGAGTCTAGATTTGCAAAGGGATTTGTTGGGTTTAGCTTTTAAGATCAGTAGACAGAGGATTGGAAAATCCCTGCTGTAGTAAATCTGGTTAACAAGGAAGTTTCGTTGTCGTCCATTGCTGCAGCATCGCGCAGCATTGATAGGAGACAGTTTAGCAATTGAGAGCCACGCACAGTGACTTTGGCCAATTTTATTTGCACATTTTTTTATTAATTAGTTTTATCTTTGTTGTTCATTTTTCTTACAGTCAGATTATTATTAGTTTTTTAACATCTTAAAATCAACTTTAGTTTTCTTCTTAAAAACTTGAATAGAATTAACTTAGCAATTTGATTTCAAAAACACTTAATCCCTGTGGGACGATACTTCGTTATTCATCATTTTACTATTTGAATCTTATTGTTAAAGTAATTTACTATTCAAGTATTTTTGTTCATTTTCATCAGAGTTTCTGATTGTTGGCAGGTCTTTGGAACATCTTGTATGCAAGAACCTGAGTTATTCCTTCTTGACTCAGAAATTGAAAGGACTATGAGAAGGAGAAGAAGGGAGCAGCGAGGATTTGCTCACATACATGAAATGGCTGAGGAAGACGCTCAGGGGATCTTACTAAATCAGGGGCAGCAACTTAATGCTCTTGAACCAGCCCAGAGACCATTCGTGGTTGATGACCGTGATCGAGTTATCAGAGATTTTGCAGTCCCGGTTCTTGATGGGCTGAATCCTGTGATTATTCGGCCAAACATCCAGGCCCCACACTTTGAACTTAAACCGGTCATGTTTCAAATGCTACAGACCGTGGGAGAATTCAGCGGCTTGGCGACAGACGATCCTCATCAACATTTGAGATTATTCATGGAAGTTAGCGATATATTCAAGCTACCGGGAGTTCCTCCAGAGACTTTAAGGCTGACACTTTTCTCTTTCTCTTTGAGGGATCGAGCTAGAGCTTGGTTTAATAGCCTACCGGCTGATTCCATTGTTACATTGAATGATATGGCTAAGAAGTTTCTTATGAAGTATTTCCCTCCGACAAAGAACGCCAAGTTGAGAAATGACATTACCTCTTTTCATCAAGGTGATGGAGAGTCAGTTTATACGGCATGGGAACGATTTAAGGAGCTACTCAGAAAGTGTCCATTACATGGTATTCCCCATTGGATTCAAATGGAGACTTTTTACAATGGTCTTAATGAACAAACGAGAGTGATGGTGGATGCCGCAGCTAATGGTGCTCTTTTGGCAAAATCTTACAATGAAGGCTATGAGATTCTGGAGAGAATGGCCACAAATCATTATCAATGGCCAACCGAGAGACTACCTACAAGGAAAACACCGGGAGTTATTGAAGTATATGCAATTACCGCTCTTTCGACTCAAGTGTCCAATTTGACCAACATGTTCAAAACCATGAACACTTGGAGTGAATTCTGTCCAGGCCCTCACACTCTCTTGCGTATACTGTGGAGAGGGGCACCAATTTGAGGAATGTCCTTCGAATCCCACTTCAGCTTGTTATGTGAGTAACTACAACCGTAACAATGCTACCAGCCATCAATACAATCAAGGATAGAGACAACATCCTAACTTCTCTTGGAGTAATCAAGGGGTAGGTTCTAGTGGCGCTCCCCCTTATAATAAACCAACTCAGCAGTCGAGTTTACCACAACCAGCTCAACCAATGCGGATTCAAGCGGGTGAAAATTCAAATTCCTTGGAGAATTTCCTTAAGGAGTACATAACGAAGAACGAGGCTAAAATGCAGAGCCATGATGCAACCTTGAGAAGCTTGGAAACTCAAATTAGGCAACTTGTAAATGCTTTAACTAATCGCCCCCAGGGCACTCTTCCAAGCAATACGGAAGATCCTAGGCGGGAAGGCAAGGAGCATTGCAAAGCCATTTTATTGAGAAGTGGAAAGGCATTGGAGCAGCCACAGGAGAAAAACGAGCTGGATGGAGAGCCCTCTTCGATCCAAAATGAAGAAAGGCAGGAAGGCCGCATGAACCCTGTACAAAGTCAAGATGAGGTAGAGCCTAGTGTTGCTGCAGTAATGCAACAGTAGCACAATTCAGACCAGCAACATCAGAATCTACGTTCGCTGACAAACAGAATTCTGCAGTGTTGAGGCAGCAGGACGAAGCCACAGGAATGTGCCAGAACAGACCGCCACCGCCCTTTCCTCAGAGATTTCAGAAGAAACAATAGGACAAGCAATTTGAGAAGTCTTCTTGACATGCTGAAACAACTTCATATCAATATCCCATTAGTTGAAGCTCTTGAGCAAAAGCCGAATTACGTAAAATTTATGAAAGAAATTCTTTCCAAGAAGAGGCGTTTGGGTGAGGTCGAGACAGTGGCACTTACAAAAGAGTGTGGGCTGATTTCTCAAAGCACTTTACCACCTAAATTGAAGGACCCAGGGAGTTTCACAATCCTATGTTCGATTGGCAACACTTATTTTGGTAAAGCCTTGTGTGATTTGGGTGCAAGCATAAATTTGATGCCAATGTCTGTTTTTAAGCAGCTAGGTATTGGTGAAGCTAGGCCAACTACAGTCACCCTTCAACTTGCCGATCGATCATTTGTTCATCCGGAGGGAAAAAGTGAAGATGTTCTGGTCCGTGTTAATAAATTCATCTTTCCGGTGGATTTTGTGGTCTTAGATTATGAAGCAGACAAGAAGGTACCCATTATTTTGGGTAGACCATTTCTAGCCACTAGAAAGACATTGATTGATGTGCAAAAAGGTAAACTTACTATGCGAGTTGATGATGAGCAGGTCACATTCGATGTACTCAATGCCATGCGTTTTCCAGATGAGGTTGAGGAATGTTCGGCGTGGGTGTATTAGATGTTCTTGTGTTGGAAGAACTTAATAAGAATGCTTATGAGGAAATAGAGGAGGAGGATGTCACAAACGCTGCATTGGAGGTTGAGCAGGTTGATGATGATTCACCAGTATTACTGGGAGAAACCGATCAAGTGGCTGTTTGTCAAAGAAGACCATTTGAGTCGCTGGATTTATCTGAGAGAAATTTGAAGCCTTCTAGGCCATCAATTGAAGAACCACCGATGTTGGAATTGAAGCCTTTACCAAATCATTTGAAATATGCTTATTTGGGTGAGGAAGATACTTTGCCAGTAATCATATCATCCACCTTGGATGAGGAACAGGAGGACATGTTGCTTGAAGTGCTGAGAAAGCATAAAAGGGCTATGGGATGGTCAATAGCTGATATTAAAGGGATCAGTCCTTCCCTATGTATGCACAAAATCCTGCTAGAAGATTGCTGCAGCAATTCAGTATAACAGCAACGGAGATTGAACCCCATCATGAAGGATGTGGTAAAGAAGGAAATCATCAAATGGCTGGATGCAGGGATAATTTACCCAATTTCAGATAGTTCTTGGGTCAGTCCTGTCCAGTGTGTACCAAAGAAAGGGGGAGTGACAGTGGTGGCCAATGAAAACAATGAATAATACCCACTAGAACCGTGATTGGTTGGAGGGCATGCATAGATTATAGGAAGCTCAATGCCGCCACTAGAAAGGATCATTTCCCGCTGCCATTTATTGATCAAATGCTGGACAGACTCACTGGAAAGGAGAAAGAGTTTTATTGTTTCTTGGATGGTTACTCATGCTATAATCAGATTGCTGTCGCACCAGAGGACCAAGATAAAACAACCTTCACTTGTCCATATGGAACGTTTGCTTTCCGAAGAATGTCGTTTGGATTGTGTAATGCTCCAGCAACATTCCAGAGATGTATGATGGCGTTGTTCACTGACATGGTGGAGAAGACTTTGGAAGTGTTTATGGATAATTTTTTCATCTTTGGTGACTCTTTTGGTGACTGTTTGCAAAATTTAGCTAAGGTGCTTTAGAGATGTGAAGAAACCAACTTGGTCCTCAATTGGGAAAAATGTCATTTTATGGTCACAGAGGGAATTGTCTTGGGCCATAAAGTTTCCCAAAGAGGCATTGAAGTGGATAGAGCAAAAATTGAAGTCATTGAGAAACTACCTCCTCCTACGTCGGTCAAGGGAATAAGGAGTTTTTTAAGCCATGCCAGGTTTTTATAGGCGATTCATAAAGGATTTCTCCAAAGCCTCCAAGCCGCTGTGTCTTCTTTTGGAGCAAAACAGACCATTTGACTTTAATGAAGATTGTCATCGTGCATTTTCTGACTTGAAGAGAGCACTTGTGACAACTCCTATGATTGTTGCACCGAATTAGGCACTTCCATTCGAGCTGATGTGCGACGCCAGTGATCACGCAGTGGGGGCAGTGCTCGGCCAGAGAAAAGGGAAGCTTTTTCATTCTATTTATTATGCTAGCAGAACACTTACTGATGCCCAATTGAATTATACCACGACAGAAAAAGAACTATTGGCTGTGGTATTTGCTTTTGATAAGTTTCGATCCTATCTTGTGGGACGAAGGTGACGGTATATACGGACCACTCAGCCATAAAATACCTCATCTCAAAGAAAGATGCCAAACCAAGGTTGATTCGGTGGATCTTATTACTTCAGGAATTTGATCTTGAAATCAAAGATAGGAAGGGAACCGAAAATCAAGTGGCAGACCATCTTTCTAGACTCGAGCAAGAAAATGGGGCTGAGTCACATATTCCTATTCAGGAGAAATTTCCCGATGAGCAGCTCCTTGTAGTGCAGCAAGCTTCTTTGCCATGGTATGCAGATTTAGCAAATTATTTGGCGAGTGGCAAGGCACCTCCTGAAATGAGTCGACAGCAGATGAAGCGATTCTTCCATGATATGAAATCTTACTATTGGGATGAGCCTTTTCTGTATAAACAGGGTGTGGACCAAATTTGGAGGCGATGTGTTCCCCAAGAGGAGACATTGAGTATTTTGCATCATTGCCATGCTTCACCATATGGAGGTCATTTTGGGGGTTCAAGAACTGCTGCCAAGGTATTATAATCCGGTTATTTTTTGCCTACACTCTTTAAAGATGCTTATGAATTTGTCAAGATGTGTGATCGGTGTCAACGTGTGAGAAACATCTCACAACGTCATGAAATGCCTTTGACTAATATCTTGGAAGTTGAGTTGTTCGATGTATAGGGCATTGATTTTATGGGGCCTTTCCCACCCTCATATGGAAACCTGTACATATTGGTAGCAATTGATTATGTATCAAAATGGGTTGAGGCAGCGGCATTCCCCACTAATGACGCATTCCCCACCAATGACTCAAAGGTGGTGATCAAATTCTTGCATAAGAACATTTTCACTCGTTTTGGGACTACACGAGCCATGATAAGTGACGAGGGGACTCATTTTGGGAGCAGACAATTTGAGGGGGTGCTCACCAAATACGGTGTCAAGCATAAGGTTGCCACAGCATATCACCCCCAAACAAGCGGTCAAGCATAGATTTCTAACAGGGAAATCAAGGGAATCTTAGAGAAGGTCGTGAACCCGAACCGAAAGGATTGGTCATTGCGATTAGATGATGCACTATAGGCCTACCGGACAGCCTTCAAGACACCCTTGGGAATGTCCCCCTACCGTCTTGTTTTTGGCAAGGCATGCCATTTGCCATTAGAATTGGAGCACAAGGCTTATTGGGCAACAAGGAAGCTCAACATGGATCTACAAGCTGCTGGGCAAGCAAGATTACTACAATTAGATGAGTTGGAAGAGATGCAGATGTTCTCGTATGAGAATGCAAAGTTGTACAAAGAAAAGACTAAAAGATGGCACGACAAGAGGATCAACCCGAGGGAATTTGAACCAGGACAATAGGTGCTGCATATAATTCGAGGTTGAAATTATTCCCAGGTAAACTCAAATCTAGATGGTCAGGACCATTCACAGTAGCCACAGTTTTTCCACATGGAGCTGTGGAATTACAATAGGAGAAATCCGGGAGAAAGTTCTTGGTAAACGGACAACGAGTCAAGCATTATTGAGGAGGACCTATGGAACGTTCCAAGACCTCCGTCACATTGAGCGATGACAAAAAAGGGGAAGACGTCAGGCTGAAAACGTAAACACAAGCGCTATTGGGAGGCAACCCAAAGTTTTTGGTTTTCTTCATTTCATTTCATCTTGATGCTTTATTTTTTAGTTTTGAGTTGTTTATTTCTTCTATTTTCATCGTCTTTCTTATTTTGATTTTGAGGTTTCAAGCAGAGCACTGACTTTACTATTAAGTGGCAGCGCAGTTTAGCATCACGGTTGGCTATTTATTTCACATGAATCAAGTTGCTGTGGATTGCTGCAGCAATTGAAAGGCGAATGGAGAAAGCCTGAAAATGGGAGCAATATTTTGCTGCAGCATCGCGTGGCATTGCTTCCCCTCACGATAAGTCGATTTAGGATCTAAGGGGTTTAAATGGGACGGCGTCGTTTTGGTAGTTATTAGAGCAGAATGTCAGCCATTTAAACGACGGCGTTTTGGCCCAAATTCAAATCCCCCAAATTCAAATCCCATTCAAACCCACTTTTCAAAAAACCTTTTTCTCCATCTCCCCTGCCCTAGCCTCTTTAACCTCCTCATTTTCTGCCCTAAAGCCGCCGCCGATCTCTCCCACTGCCTAGACCAAGAAATTTCCGCTCTTGAAATCACTTCGCCATGGGCAAGAAGAGCTTTGCCAAGAGGCCTTTCTCCTCAAATCGACAGGACCCAGCCATAGACAAAACGGCGGCCACAGATCCTTCTCCCTCGACCAGGCAAGTCTCAGCCATTCACAAATTCGTTGATGATGAGGCGGAAAAGAGGTACGCAGAAAACATCCGGGCTCGCAATTTAGTAAAAGAAAAGGGTTTTTTACTGCATGATAGCCCTACTTTAGGCCAGCCGGCATTTATTTCTGATGTGATTATTCCGAGGTGTTGGCAAATATTCTGCCGCCACCCAATTGACCCCATTGTGCCCCTGGTAAAAGAATTTTATGCCAACCTACAAAACCAGGGGCAAAATACGGTCTTTGTACGGGAAATCGATATCCCATTTACCTCTAACCACATCAACGGTGTTCTTGGTATACAAAACCAAGAAGATGAGTTTGTCAAATTGATTACCGATACCACAGAGGAGCAGCTCGCGGAAGTCTTGCAAACCATCGCTATCCCTAGGGCTCAGTGGTTGTTATCTACCAAGGGCAGCTATACATGCAATAGGCATGAACTCCAGCCTACTGCCAAAGTATGGTACCACTTTTTGGCTTCCCGTTTGTTGTTATCCACACACAGAAATACCATATCCAGAAACCGGGCCATCCTTCTCTATGCCATCCTTATAGGAAAGCCCATCAATGTGGGGCGATTGATCATTGACCAGATCCGAGCTTGTGCAGAGAAGGGAAAGGGCGGGCTGTACTTTCCATCTCTAATCTCAGAAATGTGCATCCAAGCCCATGTTACATGCGAGGCGAGTGAGCCACGTTTACGAAATACTGGCCCGATTGATTTGGTGGCAATTACTCGCATTTCTTCAGGGCGAAGTGAGAAGTCAGAAAAAGGAGAGGGGGAAGAAGAGCATGATGAACCAACCCGGCCGTCTACCAGTCGCACCGAATCTGCTTCTGCCACTCAAAGTCAGGAGTGGCTGGAGAAGAGGATGAGCCTCTTTGAAGTACATCAGTTTCAAATGTTTGAACTGCTGCAGCAGCAGCAAGAGCAGCTTCACCAGTTCTGGACCTATTCTCGGTATAGGGACATGGCCATAAAAAAATCCCTTCAGCGAAACTTTTCTAAGCCTATAGCCACCTTCCCCGCATTCCCAGAGGAGTTGCTCCTGCGTCCCCAGGTATTTGATGATAACACAGATGAATCAGCCCCAGAAGCTGATAATGACGCCACTGATGGTGCTCAACAGGGTGAACCACCAATTGCTGCAGAACTCGATGTAGCAGCCCCTTCATCATCTCGAGGAAAGAATAAGGGTAAAACAGCGGCCACTGAACCGCCACCCAGGCGACGCTCACTGCGCAACCCACTAAATTGGAAGTGGAACAAATGACGCACACTTGAGGGAGTTTTCTTTTACTTGCACTATATATATATTTTTATATAATCTTATGTTTATAGTGGGTTATTTTTGTGTTTTGTGCAGTGAGGACACTGCTCCCCTCTAAGTTTGGGGGGGTGTTTTCTAGTTTCATGATTTTGGTAAGTGTTTTATTTGTATTTGTTCTTGTTTCTTTTTGTGTTGGTTGTTTTTGTTACTATTTAGAACTTGTATTTTTGCTTTAGTGTTATCTGGTTTTGTTGGTTTAGTGGTTAACCTAAGGATGCTTAATGATGATGTAGTTGTTTGAAAATCTTGAAAATTTTGATATATATTGACATGAATGACTCAATAGGGATGTTTATTGTGGACTAATTTCCAGGAAAGATTCATTCCCCATTTATAACACTTTGAACTGTGGATAGTAATTTGAGAAGAACTTAGGAAACTTTGAGCTTTGGGAGGCTTAAGGTTTTAGAACTGGCTTAAAGAATCCCTTGAGGCAATAGTTAGGAAGCCAAGCAGTTCGAATGAGCTAGGATTGGGTAGAAAGAATTCAAGTTTGGGGGAGTGAATAAAAAAAAAGAGAATAAATACGAGTTAAAAGCTGAAATTAAGTTGAAACACTCCTCTGTTTTGAGCTGCTGAGTAACCAGGAGTAACATGTGCCCCATGTGTACTTTTACGTAAAAAGGTAGTTTAAATCATGAGTTATGCTATGGCAGCTCTGAAGCATAACCTTGTTGAGTAACCGGGTGCCTTCATCACCAATGTTGGCATTCGCGACAAGGAAGGTCCATTGTTGATGCAGGAAGAGCTAGAAGAAACCTTGGAAAAGGGGGATTCGGATTCTCTCCTCATCACCTTAGTTTTTCTTACTCTCAATACTCTATTTTACCTTGTTGAAGAACATTTACATTTCTCTATAAATCTGAACTCGAATCCATATATAACTCTATAAGATTATGATTTGTTGGCTGAGATTGTTGAGTTGTTAAATATTGAAATGTTAGTTGATGTTGAATGGATCTGATGATTATTTCTTTGTTTATTCAAGTGAGTTGAATTTGTGCCTTAACTGTGATTGGGAAATCATAAGAGGGGAGCATAGCTTTGATTAGATCTTGAAAGATTTAGTTGAGTGGACACAGCTTGAATAGTGCAAGTTCTTAGATCTTGTTTTAGATTTGTGATTCACATGATATAGGAATGTATTGTGTCTTGCATAACCATATGATTTAGAGCTTCATTCTCTGATTTTAGAGTCTAGATTTGCAAAGGGATTTGTTGGGTTTAGTTTTTAAGATCAGTAGACAGAGGATTGGAAAATCCCTGCTGTAGTAAATCTGGTTAACAAGGAAGTTTCGTTGTCGTCCGTTGCTGCAGCATCGCGCAGCATTGATAGGAGACAGTTTAGCAATTGAGAGCCACGCACAATGACTTTGGCTAATTTTATTTGCACATTTTGTTATTAATTAGTTTTATCTTTGTTGTTCATTTTTCTTACAGTTAGAGTATTATTAGTTTTTTAACATCTTAAAATCAACTTTAGTTTTCTTCTTAAAAACTTGAATAGAATTAACTTAGCAATTTGATTTCAAAAACACTTAATCCCTGTGGGACGATACTTCGTTATTCATCATTTTACTACTTGTTGACTCGTGCACTTGTGAGATTCTAGATTCACAATTTTAGGCAACACCAACACTTGGCAAAAAGAATCTACACGTGCGCAACATCCACACCAACAGTGAGCAAAGATAAGCATGAAGATATATAGAGAAATAAAAAAAAACTTGTCTCGACCTTATGGTCGTTACAGATCATCGAATAAATATAGTTTGGGCCTCACAGCCTGTTAAAAAAAAGAGAAGTGTTACAAAAACAATGAAAGCTCCTGAGAGAAGTCCCATCACTGCTCGTCGTCTCTGCCCGCAGTTTGCTCGGCATCCCCATGTGCTCGCTCGGCCCCCTCGGTCCCCTGATCTGGTTCGATGACCTCCACGCCCTCGCTGTCGGACTCATTGAGGAAGGACAGGTCGACGTCCGGACGCTTCTTGTGGAAGCAGTCGAGGATCTGCTCCCCCGCGGACTGCATCAAGGATAGTTGGAGCTCTTCAAACTCGGCTGAAGACTGGTAGGCCTCGAGCCTTTAGTTGACGAGCTCCTTGAAGGCTTCTGAGGATTTGAATTGCTGCACTTGGCCCTCGATCATGTCCTTGAGCTCCTGGGACCCCTTGAATGCTTCCAGTGCGCTGAAAGTCCTCTAAGGCCATGAAGTCTGAGACGGCTTTGGAGGTCGCCTCCTTCTGCCCCTCCAGGAACTCTGGAGATGAGAGGTACATCTCGACCCCCTTAGAGCTCCCATCCTTAAAGCCCGCCTTGAAACTGCTGGACTTCTCAGTGGAGATCTTCTCCTCGAGGGACCGTACCTTGGCCTTCTCGACCTCTAAGTCTGTCAAAAGCTCATCCCGGATGGTACGAAGAGCACTGATTTCCTTTTCGGCAGCCGGCGACGTTGTCTCCCCTTTGAGGAGGCCCTCTAGCTCCACATAATTCTGGAGAGCAAGCTCGAGGGCCTTCACCCCCACAAAAAACACGGTGAGGATGAAGAAGCCGAACCTCAAGAAAAAAAAAAACTGCATACATGCGAATGAAAAATAGTGATAGCAGTCGACGTCGGGACTTACCGAGAGTTGGCGCTTCACGGTCAGGCGCTGCCGGTCTAGGATACTCTCCCCGGAATAAATGTCCCATGTCTCCTCGTGAAAGAAGGTATATATGGCCTGCAAAGGAAGGCTGAAGCGGGGGGGAAGGCGCAGAGCGTGAGTGAGGTTGAGGTCGACCACATCCGGCAGCATGAGAGGCTCCGCCGGAGGGGGCAGAACCGCCAGGTTTGCGGCAACCTCGGCGCCTTTCTTTTTATCGAGGCGCCGGCTCTGCCCGGAAGACCCCTCGACCATATGAGGGTCTCGTGGCTCGTCCACCCTCTGCCTCTTCGCAGGGGGTTCGATCACGAACACTCCCCTTCTCGGGGTTATAGTGATGCCGGGGAGGGCAGCAGTCTAGACCCCAGGCTGGCTTGACGTCCTGCTCGACTCCGCGCCAGTCTTGCTCTTCCTCGCCTTGGCGGGGATGGTATACCTCATCTCGGACGGCATGGCTACACAGAACAAGAGAGATCAAATCAGGGACATCTCGACTGCATCTCTTGGCTGTTGCTAAAGAGATTATGGGGAAAGAGCCAACTTACCGCTAAGAAGATCCGCAGGAAGGACTACGGGTCGACACGGGGGAGGAAGCTCTACGACAAGGTCGCACAACAGGCGGTTCCTCCGGGTATTGAGAGCTGAGGCACGTCGACGGTGGGCAGAAAGCGACAGTATTTTCTTCACCTACGTGTAGGAAACAACAAGTGAGTAGGCACGACAGCAGCATAGAGACCTTTAAAAAAAAAGGGGGAGAGAAGAAGGGGGGAGGAACCTACAGTATTTACTTAATATTGTTTGAGTCCCCATCGGGCGCTCGCCGTCGAGGGGGTGAGAATTGAAATCCCCCCCGAGGAAGAAGAACTGGGGCTTCCACCCGTGAGCGCTGGTGGTCTTCCCGACGACCACGGGTGGGACAGGAGGTTTGGACTTAGAATGGAAGGATAAATAAAAGAACCCTTTTTGATTGGGGGAGGCCCTAAGGGAGTAGCAGTACAAGAATTCCTCGACGGTTAGGTCGAGGCTCAAGAACTTCCTCCATAATATTATCATGGAATTAATTGTTACCCAACAATTAGGTGACAACTGTGCGGGAGAGATCTTGTGAATACTGTAAAGGGCCTTCACGAATGGATGGAAGGGCAGAGTCAGCCTAAAGGTGAGTGCACGAGTGTACACGATCTTGTGACTGGGGGAGGGTTGTGAGCCCTATCGTTGGGGGTCAGGATGATCAGATAAAAGTGCAGGGGGTCGATCCCCGCTTCGGTGAATGCCCACTTAGCGGCGTGGGGCTTGATTTTTGACGGGTCAATATCTGTGGCCAGTCCCGAAAAAGAGCTTGTCGACGCTACCCCGTACCCTCGATCGCCGGGGGAACCAGCCTGTGGGTCAGCACCCTCGTCGTCGAGGAGTATGAGTGTGTCCGGTTGAGAAGCCGAGGCTGAGACCTCAGCATACTCATCCACTTGACGAAGGAAGGAATCCCTGCTTTCGCCCGAAGATGCGCTCGAAGTCGCGACATCCTCAGGATCATCCTTGACCCTGTGCGCAGATACCTCTCGACCTCTAGTCTGCCTCGACGACATATTCTGGAGAAAATCAAACAAGGCGGGCGAGTTAGCTCCTAGTGGTCGAGAGGTCAAAAGCACATAACGAGAAGAAAAACAGAAAGCGCCATGGACCAGGGAGGCCCAGAGCCAAGCTCGGGGGCCTCAGGCCAAAGTAGCAGCGCCCAAACGGGTCAGGCAGTATAAGCTCAGCCGGCGACATAAGGCCGGCGGCACCAGGGAAGTACACTTCCCTGCTTACAATGCGTTTTGGCATGACCCTCGCAGACACTGGAACCGGACCCATGGGAAGAACGGAAGGAATGAAGACTTACCAGATTCGGAGAAAGCTTGAGTATGGGAGCAAAATGCGATCAAAGTGCATGAGGGTGCACGGAAGCAGAAGGCTCGGTAAAAATCCGACAGAGTAACGGCGTCTGGAAAGTGTGGTGGACAGAGAGATGGGGACATGAGGGCATATATATACCCGCCAGAAGGGAGATTCAAGGGTCCCTGAGGAGTCCAAAGGGCTCTAGATCTCGACCGTAGGATCTGATTTGGTCTCATCTGACGGTGGATCCGAGAAGGCACGATCGAACGGTCGGGGAGAGAGCAACAGAAAAGAACTCGATCTGACGGCGATGATTCATCCTTCCAGTTCCACGTGGCGCTGGGAAAATGGGGACGTGACGGTTGATGCAATCGACGTGACTACGCCACACCGTGACGTTCCAGTCTAGGGGTAATTGTTACACCATGGTCGAGAGGTTGACCACTTTCTCGCACGACAGACGCCGAGGATTCCCCGCAGAGGATCGGTCGTTGGCATCGAGGGAAGGGCCGAGGCTAATGCGCCTTCTACGTCAAGGGCCATATGTGGGAAGAGGCGCCGAACAAGGTGACTCAGCATTCGGAGGCCGCGACGCCGAGGGGACACTGTCGGTCTTCTCTACCGACGGTCTTGTCAACTCGAAGAGGGAAGTATTGATCCGGCTACTACTGCAGGAGTCAGGAAATCAGGCGGCAGACAGGAAGGAATTTCCCGGAGCAGTCATCATGAAAACTCACCTACCCTCACGCGGATCGAGGACAGAAGATGGCTTCCTCCTTGGGAACGGGGAATAAGTATTCACATGTAAAGGCCTATAAATAGAGCCAAGAAAACCGGGAAGGAGGTTAGACACCATTTGATTGCAAAAGAAAGAGAGTTTGTAACCAATTGAAAGATTAGTGCATGCACAAGTGGATTAGGCAAAGAATTATTGCCGAACCACTATAAAATTGTTGTCTCCTTTACATTACTTTTCAGTCTTAACCCTTAATCAAACCGTGAGTGTCAACGTGAGTGTTCTGGGAGAGTAATCACGAGTTGCCGGAAATACACCGTCAACAAATAGTATTAAAATTTTAAAAGCTAAACAAACAAGGTTAAAAAAAAAAAATAAAATAAACAAACAAGGTTGAATTGTAGGGTGTGAGATGAGGTGGGAGAAAATGCATAAACCGTGTATCTAAATCTTGACCATTAATGCCTCGTTCGCTTCGCAGATTCAAGTTTTTAATTCGAGTTAAGATGTGACATTTTATGAGAATTTTTAACTGTAGCAGAAAAAGTTAGATGTGACATTTTCTGAAAACTTTTAACTGTAGAAACCTAAAACTGAAAACTCGAATCGGTGAAATAAATGAGGCCTAAATTTGAAGTTAAAAATGAATTGAGGGAGGTGGACCATTGGATTACTTGATTGAAGTACAAAAAAGTGCAACTCCATCCTCCTTTCTATATAGACTAGTAAAAAATGTGCTCTCTGCTTGCATGACTTATTCAAAACAACGAATATATAAATCACCGGGAAAAAAAATAGAAAGAAAAAAGAATGGATAAAAGAAATAAAGGCAAAAGGGGAAAAAAAATCTAAAGCAATAGACATGAGAAAAAGGATAAAAAAAAACTTGTATTGTTTCGTAATTAAAACTGAAATTTATAAGAATTACAGGTAAAAGATATTTATGCAACGACACATTTGAGAATAAATTAATTTAGTACGGTAATTAAGGAAAAATAATATTTTAGATAACCATAAGAAAAGTACTTAAATGAGATATATTTGAAAATATATAAAGATACAATAAGAAAAAATAAGAGGAAAAAAAGAAGAAAATAAAAAGAACAACTAAAAAAAGTTAAAAAGAAAAAAAAGGAAAAAAACCAAAAAAGTAAAAAGAAAAAGAAAAAAGTGCAACGAAACGGGGGTAGTGGCAACGAAACACCTCCTAAAAAACTGATTCTCACATATGTTAATGTAAGTACATATTTGAAAATAAATTAATTAAGCAGGATAATTAGAGAAAAATAATATTTTAGATAATCATAAAAAAAGGTATTTACATGAGATGTATTTAAAAATATATAAAATTAAAAGTTAAAAGATGCACTAAGAAAATATAAGAAAGAAAAAAGAAAAAAAGGAAAAAAAAAAGCTAAAAAAGAAAAGAAAAAAGCTAAAAAGTTTTTTTTTTTTTGAAAAAAAAAAAGGAGAGATTGGGTAACGAAACAGGAGGGGGAGGGGGCAACGAAACTCCCCAAAAAAGCTGATTCTGTAAAGGGGAATAATAGAAGATAATTTTATTTAGCTAGTGAAAAAGAAAAATACACTAGACATGTAAGATATAACTAGACCAAACTAATTAGGAGACGTTTGGTTTATGAATTAGAATCATGAGATTAAAATTATTTTCGATTTACGTGTATTTTTTATGAGAAAAAATACTGTAACAAATCATGAACCATGATTCAAATCGGGATACGAATCTCCCAACTAAATAACTCCTTATAATGATTAACATTTTCCTTAAGAGTCCAAACAAATGTCAATGTATCTAATGCCACAAATACACTATCTTTGTTGTGGTCCCTACAACATCAGCATGTGAAGGATGAGCAATCCTCATATTATTATACATATACTAAAAGAAATGACGGGATTCACTGTTCATGCTACAATGCTATAAACAGTGTCTTTCCCGTTTTACCCTTACTTATTTCTTCAGTTAAATTTTTATTCCTGCTATGTCCTTTTGAAAGTTACTATAGTACCCTTATTTCAATTTCATTTTTTTCAGTTTAATCTGACCGTTTTGGTCATTTGCACTCAAATTGAGTGTTTTACTTTTTTCCTTTGCGTTTGCTCCCTTCTACAACCTTCTACATCTTTTATTTTTTTTCTTTGTTTCTGGAGCTTTTCTTCATTCCGTTTTCTACCTTCTGCAACGTTCTGTCCTCTCTCTCTCTCTTTCGGTGGATTTCTTTAGAAACTCTGGTTCTCTTCTTCGGTGCTTCTATTTTTTTTGCCTTTTGTCATCTGATTTTGGTGATAATTTTGGGCTTCCATTTGTTCTTCGTCGTCGGTTATCTGGGCTTTGGTTCTTCGATTTCGTTTGGGCGTTTTCTCTAGTTTTGATGGACGCTTTTTTTGTTCAACTTGGCTTTAGTGGAGGGTTTTTCGATTCCTCTTGCCTACTTCTTCATTGGGTTGATCTGCGATTTTGGTTTGGTTTTCTATCTCCTCTTGCCGGAGTGCATGTTTTGTGCTTCCCTTTTTTTCCCCTTTTAATATTTTTCCCTTCGTTTTTGTTGGTTCTGTTCCTTCGTTTCTTACTTTGTTTGTTTTGCAAAATTTTTATCTTCTACCGCTTCTTCTCTTCATCTTGATGTTTTCCAGTTTTTTGGGTTATACTGTTCTGTTCATTTAGGGTTTCGATATTTAGAGTTAATCTCCTTTAGTATAAGTATTTATTTATTAAAATCTTCTTTATACTAATTTTCTTTGGTTAATTTTTGTAAATGTTGATTGTAATTAAGAGTTTTTTTATCTGATTTTTCTTTGCGTTTTTTTCTTGCAGGGGCATTTTAGAAATGTTTTGTCTTTTAATTTTTTAAATACATTCAGCGTGGAAATCTGCATAGCTCATATTCAGTGTAGAAATCTGCTGATTCCGTAAGTTTTTTTTTATCATAATAAGGTATATCAAATCTTTATAAATTTTGATGTTTTTCTTGGGGTTTCTTTTTTATGTTTTTTCCTCCTTTTTTCTTTCATATTTTTGGTAGATTTTTTGGTCCTTTTCTTCCCTGTTTACTTTTTCTATAATTTTTTTTTCTTGTAGGGGCATTTCAGAAATGTTTTGTCTTTCGATTTTTTAAATACATTCAGCGTGGAAATCTGCATAGCTCATATTCAGTGTAGAAATCTACTTATTTCGTAAGTTTTTTTTATCATAACATCTTTGCTGGTCAGTTTTCAAAATGTTCTTTGTGTTCCATTTTGAATCACTTTCGTCCTTATTGCAAATGTATCGTTTTGTCTTCAGTTTTTAACTTCTTTATTTGTTCTTATTTGTGCCCTTTTAGTCGTTTATGTGCAAATAAAGGTTCCAAGCTATTTTTCTTTTTTTGGTCTTTTGGATAAATCCTTTAATAATTTAGCTCACAGCCAAATAGATTACCAGGTCATATTTCGGTTACTTATGATATATATCATTAACAATAGAAGATAAATACCTGAACCAATTATTTAATATACAATTTTCTGGTTTCTTTATCTTTTGTTGGCAGTCAAATACATTGCTGAATTGTATTTTTGTTATTTATATATCAATTTCTATAAATTCTTTGTCCCACTTATTTAACTGAACAATATGAAGACAGTTTTTTTCTTATATACATATGGAAATTATATATGTGATACATTTATCAAAGTAAATGTATTGTAAATAGTGTTTGATCTTCTTTCTTTTTTAGAGCACATTTATCATATTATATAGTCATTGTATGATAATATATTTTGTTGTATTTTGCTTATTTGGAGTAGATTGGGTGTGAGACATTGGGGCAATATGCTAGAATGACTATCCAACAAAGTGAAATTAGCAAAATGACCTTCTTCTATTTTTTATGAAGAAAGACACTTAATCATTCTTTGTAAAAAGATGTCATTTTGCAAATAAAAATTTTTGAAAAGTTATTTTACTAATAAAACTTTTCTATTGAGTTATTTTTACAAATGCCTCGAGACATTGAACACCACATGTATTTTGGCTCTCAATCATTTACTGCTTTGCTTGATTATCAATTGTGTGTTGCTTTCGCTTGCTATCGCTATATCTTTTTTTTCTCTGTATTCGGAATTGGTTGGCTGACATTTCAAACTTAAACGAGTGCTTATAGCATTCCAGGTATTTTTAATAAATTTTGCCCAGATTTTTTACATATCTGCTGCTGATGTTAGATATATTAGTATGATGTGATTGTATCAATATGTGTTGTTTCTGTTTCATAATATCTATCTGTTCATAGCTGATTTTAATATACTGTTAATAAACATTACTATTATATATTGCTCATAGTGATTTTGTTATGTTGTTAATAAATATTAGTGAAATATGTATTCTTTCTGCCCTTTTTTTTTTCTTTTTTCTCTGTCTTTGATTACTACGTTTTGTTGAGACATTAGCTCCATGTTTGTTTCTTTTTTACCTATATAGTTTCATATACTTTATTGGCTATATCTCTTTTCTTTTTTAATACTTTAGCCTTTTTGATGAATACTTCATTTAAAACTTATATACACATACATTACTTCTCTTTTTTTGCAACTGAATTTTACCTTTTTGTTCAGCAAACATATTTTTGTTTTACCCTTCTTTTATTGTAGCAATGATGATAATAAGCAATCTTAACTTTTTTAATTTTACATATGTTATCCGAAAATTGATGTGAATACATTTTTCATATTTTCATTACTCTTTTACTCATTTCACTTTAGCAAATTTTTTTTCCTGCCACTTTATAATGGTCTCTCTCTTTGTTTTACACCTATTCTGGTGCTTTTGGCCTCTTGGTATTATTATTTTATTCAAAACTTATTTATACATGTATTACCTTTGTCTCTCTGTTAATACTATTTTAGGTTTTACTATTCTATTTAGTATTCGCTCGTTCATATATTGTTTTTCCTTTTATGTTATTCAATTCTTCTTTATTTACAATTTTACTTATATTAGGCTTCTGATTTTTTTTTTTTTGGCTTTGTTGTTTGATTTTACAATCTTCCCCTTAGATTTTTGTTTCCACATTTGTTAGTTTATTGTAGGCACTAACAACCATATGTTTTTCTTCAATCGAATCTTTTGTAATGCATATATAATATTATTACATATACTAAAGAAGAATCCAAATTCACTGTTCATTGTATAGTGTTATGAATATTGTCTTTCCATTTTTGTCCCTTCTATCGCACATTGACCAATTGACCCTACTATCCTTTTTCATTAATCTTTTTTTCTCTAGCTGTTTTGGTTTATTATTTCTTATGCTTTTATGCAGTTACCGTAAGTGTTTTTTTTTTAAGCCAAAAACACTTACTGGATAGCCACATTTTAGTTATAGATATATATTTCAATTATATTCGTCACATATTATTGAAAAATTTTGATAACTGAGCTACAATTATTGTAAAAAAATTTTATTTTATTCATATTTTTCTTAAAATATATTTTGTTTTTTTTTTTCATTTATTTGTTTAGTTGTTTTTATTCTTACAAGACTTATGACTTACATTTTTTATTCTTACAAGGCTTATGACTTATATTTTTTCCTACTTATACAGTTTACGTGCTCAAATTTTGTTACAAATTAATGTCAATCTCTTCGGTCATCTCTGAAGAAAAAAAGTATAAGGCATAGAGATATGAATTTATTTCGCAGCCCCTGCAACCCTTATTTTCCTTTTCCTCCTCGATTCTCTCATCTCCTCAGCCCCCTTCCTGCGACCCTTATTTTCCTTTTCCCCCTCGATTCTCTCATCTCCTCAGCCCCCTTCATTTGCTCTCTATCTGTTTTGTGGCTTCCTCTTCGTGTGATTCTTCTTTCTCGCTCTGTTTTGGACGGGATGCTGCTCCTCATCCTTTGGGGTTTTGGAGTGTTGATTCTATTACTGAGATTTGGGTGGAAATGTGGGGATTTTATCCCTTTTCCCTTTTGGATTCTTCTGTCGTTTTTTATTTCTCAGGTGATTTGTCTATAAATGGAGTCCTGGCCTCTTTTGGTTTTTGGGTTTGCTTATTCTTCCTCTTTTTTGCTCGATTTCTCTATTTCGTTCGGCGATTTCTCTGTAAATGGAGCTGTAGGGTCTTTTATTTTTTTGTTTTTTTTTTATTTCTTCATTGCGGATGCTCCTCTGGCTTATTTTTGTTGCACAGTGTGTATTTCTCCTTTGATGCATGCCATTTTGGATAATTTTTTCCTTTTTTTCTTTTGTCTTCTTTGTTGGTTTTTATTTATTTTCTCCATGTGATTTTGGCGGATGCTGTCCTGATTCATTTGGATCTTGGTGCATGTTTTTTTGCATTTTCCTCTCTCATTCATCTGGGTTTGGATTTTTTTTTCGTCTTTCCTTCTGCCTTCTTCGCCTGTTTTTATTTGTGTTTTTGGTTTCTTTTCGTCCTGTGATTTTGGTAGCCGCTGTCCTCATTCATTTTGGTTTTGGTGCAGGTTTTTTCGATTCATCTACATTTTGGTCGAGGCTTCTTCTATTTTCCTGGTTTGCCTTTATGTTCATTTAATTGTTGGTTTTAGATTCAACTTTGAGTTTTTTTACGCTTTTGGAGGACTACATGTTTTGTGCTCTTTTTCTTTCTTCGTGATTTTATTGCTTTTCCCACTGGTTTTGGTACTTATTTCCTTATGTCGCTGCTAGTCTGTTTAAATTTTTCAATATTTATAGAAATGTGTTATAATTTTGTAGTTGTTGACAGGTACAATTTTTGAAAAATTTTTATGTGCTGCTTTATTTATCCCCTCGATTGATTCTTTTCTTCAAAAAGTATCTTCTATGTAGATGGTTCCATGTTTTTTTTTAAATTTATCTTGGTCTTCTTTTTTTCCTATTTATTGTCTTCATGATTCGTGTTGTGGACGGCACTGATTTGTCTTGCCATCTTGCTTAATTGTACTCATTTTGCTGCAGATGCATTAAATGAATCTTCAAAAAGAAGCTTCTATGCAGATGGTTCCATGTTTTTTTTTTTTTAAATTCATCTTGCTCTTCTTTTTTTCCTATTTATTGTCTTCATGATACGTGTTGTGGACGGCACTGATTTGTCGTGCCACCTTGCTTAATTGTACTCATTTTGCTGCAGATGCATTAAATGAATCCATGATTTTCTGAATTATCTGTAGGAGTTAAAAAAGCAGGGAAAAAATATATTATGAATTTTTTCCTTTTTATTTCTTTCCGTTTCCCTTCCTTTGATTTCATTATTATACTGATATTATATTTCTTTCCTGTTTTTCTTATTATAAATTACCTCTTTCTATTATTGCTTAAAATTAGGGAATTTTTGTTTACTCTTTTTCCTTTTTCTTAATGCAAATTAAGTCTTGCATTTATTACTTAAAATTGGTAAATTTCTGCCCTATTATTTCTATCCACCGACTTTCAACTTTTACGTGTAATGTTATTAGGGGCTGTGAACTGTTTACATTTCTTCTTTCTGTTCTTTATCTATAAATGATGATGCACCTGAATTTATTACCTATGCCTCTGTCTTCTTTCCCTGCATTTCAGACTTATCATCTATGCCTCTGTTTTTTTCCCTTGCATTTCACCTCTTCCTCTCTCTATTTCACTTTCCATCATTTACTACTTTGTTTCGTTATTCATCATTTAATGCCCTGTTTGTTTGTCCCTGTGCCTTTTTACTCTTTCTGCTTGTACTCGGTTGGCTGATATCTCAGACTTAAGACAACACTGTCCCAGGTATTATCTATAAACCCTATCCATAACTTTTTAATTCCTCATGCTGATATTAAATATATTGCTTTCCACTGGTGGCATTAATTTTTATCCTTTGCATTTTATTAGCTATATTTATTTCCCTTTATATCTCCTTACTATATAATGCTGATATGTTCACTCTTTCTTTATTTGTTTCTCACAAACTCATATATATATATATACACACATTTATTTAACATATTTTACTCTTGGTAAGTTCTTTTTGGCGGTGATGATGAGTATAATTAATATTTACATGTTGAGTTCTATGTAATTTGTTCAAAGATTGCTGTGAATATCTATTTTTTACTTAAAATTCAGCTTTTATTTATTGTTTTCTACAAAGCTTTCTAGATTTTTCAACCTTTTTCTTTAACAGAAAAACTTATTCTGCACCTTTTTCCCTCTTGCTATTTACTGTTTTATTAAAAAATTGCTTATATACGTACTACCTCTGTTTTTCCACTACCGAGCCTTGGCTTTTCCATTTTGCTGTTACCATTTGAAAAAAAAAAATTCCAAACTGTCCAATCTTAAAAACTGTTTATATATGCACTACCTCTGTTTTTCCACTACTGAGCCTTGGCTTTTCCATTTTGCTGTTACCATTTGAAAAAAAAAAGTTTCAAACTGTCCAATTCTTTTTGCTTTTGACTGTTTCATTCAGGACCTCTTTGTATATACAATACGTTTCTTTTTCTGTTACTCACCTTCGGCCTCCTAATTCCATTCTTATCATTTCACACACAAAAACTTCCCTGCAGAGAAAAAAAAAGCAAAAGACAGGCTTTATTATTTCTTTCTTCTCTTCTCCTTATTCTATTCATCACATTTTTATTCCTCTATTTGCTATTGTTTACTATCTCTTTTTTCTCTACTTTTCCTATTTTATCATATAATCTATATTACACTATGCCTCTTATGTTGTTTTCTCCTTTTTTTTGGCTTTGTAATTAATTCACCTGGTAGTCTTTGAACAACTTTATATCTTACTCAAGTTACCTATTTTGTGTCGCATCCAAATTATAATTTGTGTGATAGATACAATATGTCATCCCTTTGTGCAGTTGCCTTAGTAGACAGCCACAATGTATTTGTCACATTGCTGAAAAGATTAAATACCTGAGCCACCGTTCTTACATAAAGATACTGTCATATTTATGTTTATTTATTTTTCAGTCCTTTTTTTCTTTCCCTTGCCCTCCCTACTTTATTTAGTCACGTTTCTATTTCAAAAGGTTTTTTACTTTTTTTTTATTCATAATGTTATTCCTTCACCGAAGACTATTGTTGATATTTGGTGCTCATATGCACCACTTTACCCAAAATCTGAGTGTTTCACCTATTAGTATCAATCTCTGCCCATAACTTTTGAACTTTTTATATTGATATTTTCCACTACGTAAAAATATTATTATGCCTATATCTGTTGGTTTTTTAAATTTGTTTCCCCCGCTTACTTATTCACTCATTTGCTTACTTGATTATTTGTATCTTCTAAGGTCTATTATTGCCCATTGCCCTGTTTTGCTGCTTTCGTATTGGTCATTGCTCTTTGACCTTTAGTTCGTTGACATTCCGGATTTAACGTGGGATTTATAGCGCTTGAGGTACTTCTGATATTTTATTTCGATAACTCTTTCATCATATTTTTTCCATCTTTTATCCTCACTGATTTTATTGCATTGTTTTACTCATTATCTTTTATTGTTTTATTTCTCTTAAATCTGGCTACCTTTGTTCATTACATTGCACATTATATTGCCCTTTCATTTTTCTGTTCTTTTGGATTTTATTATAACTAGCTTGCTTATTACATATTATTCAAATTACTATTATATACTTGAGCCTCAATTACAATATATCAAAACTTTGCCATATTTATCTGTTATCATTTTTCTCCCTTCATACTTTAATTATTCATTTGTTATTATCTTAACGCTTAATCTCTTTTCCCTTTTTTTCCTTTTTTTTCTTTTTTTTTTTCCTTTTTTTGGACAAATTCTATGTCGTTAACATTTATCATATTCAGACTTAATTTTTTCCCTCACCTGTAACAGAAGACATTGAAGACAACTAATGATTTATATAGATTCATTTATCTATTTAGTATTTACCCGTAAATTTAGCTTATTTGGTGTTAATATTTAATTAATTTGTTCTCCACTCAATAATACTTAATGTTGTAAATTTATTGTTCTCTACCTTTCTAAATATCTTTGTATTATCTTATTTATTTACAAACGATGTAAATATAGATATCACTCTATTTCCTAATATGTGATTTATTTATTAATTCGATCAACAAATTATTTCTATTATATTAAATTGTTTTGCCTATAATTGAGATTAGTACTGTCATAAAGTTAGCATCGTCAATGTTATTATTTTAATATTGTTGATATTACTACATTATTCTTCTGTCAATAAATCATATTTAAAATCATAAGACATTATAAATGTTGTAATAAATAATTTTTTCATATAGTTCTGTAAATATCTTTATGTACACTATGATTTTTTACACGTAAAACACTGTTTTTAAGAATTATTTTCTTAATTTTTGGCTAAATTTTATATTTGAACGTATGCAACAAAAAAACTTTCCATTTGAATCATTTATTGTTAATTTGAATGACTTGAGCCATATTGTTAATGAGCAATTTCTCCTTTACTTAAAGTATGAACTTAGAACAAAAAGGTGTTAAATCTTTTCAATTTTTAAAGAATATTATACAACTATCTACCCTTTTTTTTTTTTCCAAACTCCACTAAAAATATTCTGTTCACCAAGCAATGGAGCAAAATGAGAAGTTTTATCAAGTTTTAATGTATGTGTATTTTCTGTTTTTATTCTTTCTCTATTTTTTTTCTTTTGTTTTTGTTTTTACTGGAAGAAAGTTTGATTTTAGAAATGCCGATATTGTCAACCAGTTGAAATGCGATGTAAATTGATCTTCATAGATTGAGCTTCTGAAAGAAACTTAGAAGGGAAAATTTTATTCTTCTTTTCCCCTCCCTTTTGTTTTCCATTCTTTTTTTTAGAAGGTATGATTTTACTATTTTATTATACTAATGTGTTCAATATACATGTTTTTTATTCTATTAATTTGTTTTGCCTATAATTGAGATAAGTACTGTCATAAAGTTAGCATCGTTAATGTTATTATTTTAACATTGTTGATATTACTACATTATTCTTCTATCAATAAATCATAAAAAGTCTATATCCCAAGCAACGTTAATGAAAAAGTCTATATCTCAAGAATAAAAATGATTATACATGAATCTAAATGGCTATTTACACTAAAAAAAGGGTAATTTCCTATTAAAATTTGCTATGCAATGACAATAAATAAAAGTCAATGACAATCTTTGAATAAAATAGGATTATATCTAGATAGCGAAATTTTTACCCATGGACAACTTATGTTGCTTTATCAAGAGCTACAACTCTAAAAGGATTGCATATACTAATTCATGATTCAATTAATAAATATCCAAATTATATAAAAAATATTGTTTACAAAGAAATTTTACATAATATCAAATAAAGAAATAAAACACCAGATAAAAATATAAATATTATAATAAATTAAATATTAGATTCATAATCTTTTTTTATAATTAAAATTATTTACTATTAATCTATAAAAAAACATATTGAATAAAGCTTCTTATTTTTATACACTAAAACAATTACCTTTTTTTGCCAACAGTTAGCCAAAATGACAACATTAATTCGAGTCCTAAAATCAAATGAAGTTTATGAAACTATCAGGGCTAGAATCTGCAGAATATGGACGAATAATGATCTGAGTACTAGACGTTTGATCAGTCTTGACTGTGTTTTAGTCGACGAAGAGGTAATATTTTTTACCAAATACAATATTCTATTATTTTTCATTTAATACCAAATATTATAAATCAAATAACAATACTACTTTTTATATCTGCAGCATGAAGCAATTCAATGATCAATTTGGGCACGAGATTCAATACTATTTACCAAAAAGTCCAATTAGGCAATATATATGATATTAGCAACTTCTTCGTCACAGAGAACAAATCAACATACAAAGTTGTGCCACATATTGCAATGCTACAGTTTGTCCGCGCAACAGTGTTCGTTCCAGTTACAGAAGAAGCACCACCTATTCCATTTCATAGATTTTACTTCATCGAATTCGATCAGCTTCAGCACAGAATTCAGTCGACTGAAATCTTAAGTGGTAAGATAAAATTACTTTTTCCAAAAAAAAAAAATTACATCATTAATGTCTTAATTAATGTCTTTAACATTTACTATTTATTTTCCAACAGATGTCATCGGTGTTCTTACAAGAGTGCAAACAATTGAACAAACAAATATCAACAATAGACAAACATCTCGACGGACTATAATGATACAAAAGATAAGGTAAATTAACTTTTCACAGTCATTACTGCAATCATATAAAAAGATTTATATTTAATAAAAGTATAAAACTTTTACATCATTTAAAACTCTTCATTCTAACTTTTTTATTTTATCTTTTTTTTTTCTCACAGAAACTAACAGCTTCAAGTCACATTATGGGGACATAAAGCAAATCAATTTGACGAAAATGTCATTAAATCAATAAAAGGACTAGTGGTTGCAGTTTTTGCAGCAATGTTGGTGAAACAATATCTAGGTATTTTTTTTAACAACTTATAAAAATAATAACATATAAAATAAAGTATTTACATCTAATAAACCAAAATATTAACCTATTTATTGCTTATGTTTAAGGCAATGCATATGTATCAAGTACTGTACCAACAATCTTCTATCTTGATCCAGACATACCAGAAACACAAATATTAAAAACAAGGTAAGAAACAAATCCCCAAACTTTAAAAACAACAAATTTTATGCAAATTTTTTCATAATAATAATTAATTATATATATATATATATATTCTCTCAGCAACCTCAAGAAATTGAGTTCTCAACAGCATCAATACAATTTATTGAAGAGCAAAAAACACTGAATAGGAGAACAATTGATGAACTAAAGACATTGGATCAGGAAAACAACCAAGTTAGTATCATAATATTCTATCCATTTCTTTTCCTTTAATTACATTATTTAATCTAAAAATCTTTTCACATGTATATAGGGAACTAAATTCACAGTAAAGGCTACTATAGCTAAATTCTCAGCAAATCAAGGTTGGTATTATAACTCCTGCCCTAGATGCTATCAACAGCTCAAACATGCGGGAACCAAATGGTGGTGCGATAGCCATGGACACATAAAGACAACACCATCTCCATGGTAATTAAAACTATAAATATACTATAATTAAATTTTATTTACTTTGATTAGCCAAAATAAATACTTTATAACATAAATTATCTATTATCTTATAAATTGCAGGTATAGACTAAGTGCATCTATTGAGGATCATACTGGAAACATGGATATCACCATATTTGACAGAACCGCACAAGCTTTGATAAAAAAAAAACCATGCTTAACATTAATAATTGACGAAGGATTTATAGATTTATTCACAATCCCACCAGTCATCAACCAACTAAGAGGTGAAACAAAGATCTTCCAAATATATTTTCAAAGAAAAGGACCTCAAATTGCTACAATTGTCTCAAAAATACTTGAAGAAACTGAATTGATAACAGTACCACCACAAAATATCAGCACATGCAATATCAACTACAAGGAAAACATATTTACTCATCTTTATTAATTATATATAAACAAACATATTTCTTACTTTAAATACATATTTAAACAATATTTTACAGGCCTAGCCCCCGCTCAAGCACAACAACATCAATAGATCCACATACACTAGACCCAAAAAAATCAACCACCAGGTAATACATATTTACTATTTTACATTATTTATAAATAAAAAGCAATACTTATAATTTCAAATACATAATTTATTAACTTTTTATTATTACAGCTCCAAAGGCAAAGGAATAGAACAGGCAAAAAAATATCCACGAACTAGGTAATATAACTACTTCTAAATCTTACTATTTCTAAATCTTACTATTTCTAATTTTTTCAATTACTAATACTAATATCTTTTAAAATTTATATTTTACAGTTGAAAAAAAACAGCGGAACCACAACAGCAAAGAAAAAGAAAGAGTTATATATATATATATATTGTAAATAACTTTATATAATAATATGTTATATATGTATTGTATATATATATGTATATATGTATTTATTGTAAATAACTTCATATAGGAGTCCTATGTATATATTCGTGTATAAATATACATAAATAATCTATTTCTATTGTATACAAATTACTAACTTTTTTTAACATACAAAATTATCTTCTACTGCAATGCGCGTAAACGCGCGCGTCCATGGCTAGTTCATGTTAAAAAGAACAAGAGAAAAGATTGAGTGGGTACAAAGGAAATGGTTAAACTAATTCAATGGGATTTTTACCCTAAAAAACACTATACTAACCATCTTTTTTTTCTCTTGAATTTTTCCAACAAAAGAAATACATAAAATTTTCTTAGTATTTTTCAGTCTAAAAAATACTGGCAATACATAAGTCTCGTTCATTTCATCGATTTGAATTTTTAACTCTAAGTTTCTAGAATTAAAAACTCTCAAAAAATGTAACTTTTTCTACTACAGTTAAAAACTTTAAAAAAATATCATATCTAAACTTAAATTGAAAACTCAAATTCGCGAAACGAACGATGCCATAAATTCGTTAACTGACTCCATTAACTATACGCTTCCCTGGCGCACGTGCCATGGTCTCCTGTCGACAGCACCCACAAACCAAATGACTCTTCAGGGTTGTTTGGTTGGGGGATTCGTTCCCTTATTCGAATCATGGTTCGTGGTTCGCTACAGTATTTTCTTTTACAAAAAATACACGTAAATTAAAAATGGTTATAATCCATGAACTAAACATCTCTTTCGTCACTGATCTACAAAAAGCGAACATTCTCCTCATTCATCACTGAGGTTACCGCCGCCAGCGCTGCCTAAAGGCTACAATTTTTCTTATGTGTGTCCTTCCTTCTATTGCATCTCCACTACACAGCTCAGAAAGTTATTGTGAACGCAGATGACTGAGAAAATAGACAATGAAAGCCATGATCTTGATGGATAACGACACATTTGTTGGACTTGGATGTGACTTTACTTACAATTGCACTTGCCTTCAGCCGAAGCACTACTCTGAATTTTAAGCCTTTACTTTTTCTGATGGCTGCTCATTTACACTCTGTTTGGGTGGAGTGAAAAAGATAGAGGAAAGAAATTGAAAGAAGGATTTTAGGGAGGAAAAATGAATTTTAGATTTTTAATAGAGAAAAAATGAGAAAGGAAGGAAGTTATAAATCCATGTGGCTCTATACTTTTCATTCCTTTCAATTTTAGAAAGAAAATAGGAGAGAAAAATTTAACAAGCAAAAATGATGTAATATGATTATTATGCACTTAAACAATTCACTATATTTTTATTTATATAAATATATTATTGTAAAATAATTTAAATTTAACATTTTTTTTTCATTTTTCTTTCTCTTCTATCAAACAACATGAAGAAAAATCTCATTTCTATAATTTTACTTCTTTCACTTTAATATTTTATTTATCCTTTCTCTCTATTTTCCTTCCCTCTTACTAAACATTGTAGGTGATTGTAGCACCTTGTATGATTCTTGAGAAATTTCCAGCAAATTAGACTTACTGTTGCAAATTTATTTTATTGCTTTAATTTGTTTTCAACACTATTCACTCGTCATATAGGAAGCGGAGATTCAAATTGAAAAAAATAAATAAATAAAGAGAGAGAATATTATGGTTGTCAAAAAAAAAAAAAGAGAGAAAATGGTAGCACCTTGTTAATATTATTCGGGGACTTAAAAGTAAACTTATAAATAGGCCTTTCAAATACAAGACAATCAAAAAGAAAAATATTTTCTTAGTTAATTCTATACTTGCAAGGTGCACCTTTTTATCATACGCTTTTAAAATAAAAGAAGCACTATGCATCATTTTGACGCCAGATTCAGTCAATTATTTTTTTATCTTTTCTATCGATTTTAAAAACTTTAAAGATATTTTTTGTGATTAAATTAGTTTTTCTAATTTAAATTTGGAGCGATCTTTTCCTTTTAGTAAAAATAAATATATTTCTAAAATATTTGAAATGAAAATTTTAAATAATTGTTCTGCAAAATTACATCCGGACCCAATAACTTTTAAAATTACGTTTTCACCCTTGAAGTTTCTGAATTTTACAAAAGTGCCCCAACCTGATATCTGAACTTCTTTCTCACGTGCCTTTGTATCCAATCACTTCTTTCCCTCGCCTCTCTCTCTCTCTTCTTCCTTTTTTTTTTCCTTTTCCTCCCACTCTCTCTCTAACTCTTCTCTTCTGCTCTTCACGGAAGCATAACCGAAGGTTTCTTTCCTTGGCTTCACCACCAAGAGCTTCCCACTGAGTAGAAGGCCAATTTCTGCACCGAATCTTTTTGGAGCCAGGAGATATTGAGGTAAGGGTTTTTTGAATGATTTTAATCCTTTTTTTTTTAATACATTACGAGTTAATGGAAATTTTGAAGTTCTTTTTTTTTAATTTTGTTTAGGAATTTGGTGATATTAGCACCTAATTGTCTCTCTCTAACCTGATTGTCTCTCTTTAACCTGATTGTTTCACTGATTGTTCACGCGTTTAGTAAGTGTGCAGTTTAAATTATATTTCTGTTTGAATTGAGTTAAACAGTCTAATTTAGAGTTTATATCTCCTCAAGTGTAACAGTTTAAATTATTTTTTAACAGTAAAAAGTGTTCTTTCTCTCTATTTTTCACACTTAAACATAAATTTATTTCCTATTCAAATTTAAACTTTAATTATACATTCAAATATTAATTTAAAATACAATTTAAAGTTTAAATTTTTCTGATCAAATTAAAAATTTAAACTAATAAAATTTAAATTAACGAACTAAACAAGGGTTTATGGAATACATATGCACTTTTACTCAAAGCTTATGTATTTAATTCTATCAAATCTTAGTAAAAAAAAAAAAGCTAAAATGTCCAAATAGTTATCGCCATCGATATTTGTAAGCTACATTCTAAACCGCTAATTTAATATGAGAATTGGTAATTGTGTGTATGAAAACAAGTGGAGAAAGCTGAGTTAGGAAGTCAAGAGAGAGTATTTAAGCTGGAATGGAAGCTTGAACTTTATTTTTCGTATACATTGCCAATATAATGCTTAATTTATGCAAATTCATCAATTATGACATGTTTATTAACTTTGAAGGAATTGAAATGGAAAGGGAAAGGTGTTGGAAATGAAAGAAAAAACATTACCTACGAGGATTATTCATTACGTTTCTAGTGCTTAATTGTTTGTTTAATTATTGATTACATTTTTATTGTTTTATTGTTACTTTACATTTCAAACCTTTTTGCCACAGCGTTTTATCTCACTGAAGTTTTGAATTTCTGTTCAAACATATGAACCAAACAGGCATTTAATTATTAGGAAACAGTCCAATTCTCTTTCATTTTAGGAAGGCTATACAACTAATTTTGTAGTTTATTCCAATGGAAAGGGAAACAATACTCTGGGTAACTTAAGATTAATTTTTCCTTTCCTCATTCTATACAATACGGGGGGGCCCATCACGTGGGTCCATTCCTCATTTTGTAAGTAAACACGTAAATAGATGAGAAAATAAAGCGTTCCTTCCTTTGCCTTTCCCAGTCATGACAAGTAAACACGCCATAAAGGTGGAAAATTTGTATAGTTGTATTCGAGTTAGGAGATTGTGGTGACTTGTGAGAGTCCATTAAGGAAGCTTATGAACTTTTGACTTCTCCATTAGCATTGATTTGTGGGAGTATTGTCACGTGATTTAATGTGGTCTCAGGAATTATAAGTGTGGGATGGTGAAGCTAGGACCGTCTTTGAGACATTTGAGCATGTATGGTTACCCAATGCTAGGGAAGGGCCTCTAACCGTACTCCAGCTCTTATACATGCTGCTACTATGGTAGCGGTTGGAATTTTTCTTGGAGCTCGGCTTCTTCAGCTTTTCATTGTTATCCCTTAGATAATGAATCTAATAGCTTTGTTAGGTATAATAACATTACTTTTTGGGGGAATTATATGAAACATTTTCTTGCGTGTTAAGAGTTCGTTTCTCTTTTATTTTGCAGGATAGGCATTCTGGTTGATTTTGGTAGTGGAATATTAGAATGATACATGCTGCGAGTTTGTCCTCTTCGGGGCTCTGCACATTTGGCTTGAGACCTCAAGCAACAGGGTCGAGTGGAAAATTTGGAGACTTCTCTATACAATCCTCACCTGGGCGTTTTCGCGTTCGAGCTGTGCAAGAGAATGGAGGGCCTAGGAGACTGGTTGATATTATCAGAGTTGTGCCTGAGCTCTCAAGAAACTATTTTCAAAGTCCCTCTCGGAGGGCTCTCTTTGGGGGAATCTCTTTGCTCGGAGGCTTCTATGTTGCACAGACGATCTCTCTGTCTTTTGGGGCTTTAGGAGTGAATGATGTTATAGCCGCGGTGTTGTGCGTCCTCCTGACTGAGTACGTTACGAAGTTCTACTACAGCCGCCCGAAAATAACATTTCCTGTTGCTCTTCTTAACAATTTCAAGATGGGATTTACGTATGGTCTCTTCATTGATGCTTTTAAGCTGGCAAGTTAGCACCATTTGAGGTACACTTAACAGTCTTTACAAAAGACCATCTGAATTTTTGAATCTGTGATCTTCCTAATGTTCATATATAGTCCTTCTGCAGTATATTGTTGAGCCTTCTCAAATTCCGCTTTCATTTTTCAAGCAAATTGCAACATGTATATTCTACCGTGTAAATGGATATTGTTATATAACTTGAACTTCTGAGTTTTGGACGAAAGCTGATAATCACTCAATTATTTATTTTAAGTCCTTTTGATGAAATCCCACCATAATATGCCTAAGTGATATTTTGAAGTTTTGAACTTGAGCAATGGGGGAATTTGGATTGCAAACCTCACATTGTAAGTTGGTCTGAAACTACTGTCAGGCTAGGCCTACAACTACTTTAAGGCGATCTTAATTTGCCTTGATTAGTGTTCTTGTTTATGCCACTGTGAAATTCCATTTTCTGTTACTTTCTTTTGCAAGGAATGTACAATAACTCATTGAATTATTTCTAAAAATACTCCCTCGTAATGTTTCTAATCTCATTTTGCTCCCGAAACATCAAAACTTGCCACTTAGATCCATCAAACAATTCTCTGTTTACATTCATAATGGTTAAGAGATTTCTACGGTAGGACATGGAAAAATAAACTCAGTATATCTTAAATAATCTTTGTATTTAAGCTGTCAAATTTGTATTAAAAACTATCTGTTACACACATATATATATATATATATATGTATATATTTGCTAATTGATGTGACTTTTATCGTATGAAACGACCAGAAATGTTCACATGGGCGATCGTTTCTGTTTTTGTTTTTTTAACCCACTTTGGTGATTATTTACAAATGAAATCCAATCCATATATTTTCTTTGCAATGGGTAATCATTGGATTTTCTGTTTCCTGATCTGCTCTTTAGTTTTCCTTCTTAAGATCTGATGTGTTTGTGTTGTTGAAGAATATAAATGTGAAGATATGAACTTGATCAAAGTTTATATTGGAGAATCTAATTAATTTGATGATTTTTTTCTGGAACTGTGGGTTGGGTCTTGTTATTTTCTAATAGACGTGTTTTTCTTCTCTTTTCTTTTTTATTTTCATTTTAATTGTTGTAAAAAGTATGATCTTTTGTTAATTTATTAAAGTGCCCTCCTAAATCAGATCACATACGATGCACATGATCATTTCTGTTAAAAAGTTACGGTTTGGATAGAAAGGGTAAAATTGCCACTGTCTTAGCAGTTTGAGTGTTGTTTTGTTAACTTTTTTTTTTTTAAAATAAGAGTGATTAAAATGTCACCTATTAAAGAGTTTAGAGACTAATGGTACTAGATACTCTAAAAATAATTATCAATTTGTCAATACTAATAACTTAACAAAAATTACATAATATGGATCCACTCCAAAGGCAGCCATAATTGTTAAATATTGAATGGCTTTTTCACACCTCCAACAAAGCTGGTAAATTCAAAATAATAATAATAATAATAATAATAAAAATACTATTATCATTGATGACTTCTTAAATCTATGAAACGTCAGCAATGGCGTGTCAGGTAGGCGAGGTTCTACAAATGTTAATGTATCCCATCTACGCTTGATGAGCCACAAAAAAAAAAAAAAAAAAAAGCTTCAATTGCATTTTTAAGTTATGATAATTTAAGTGTAAATTTTGAGTTAAATTTAAATTATAATTTAAGTTTGTGTTTAGTTGTGTATATTTGAGTTATAGTTTGAGATGAAAATCTTTTGGAGTTTATATTTGAGTGGGTTAAAATTTAAGTTTGTATTTATATAGTATTTTAATAAAAACTTAATAATGATAAAAAATTTTAATAGGATATATGGATGGAGTTTTATTTATTGTGAATGCATAAAAAAAGAATCATCTCAATAAGAATTAAAACGAAAAAGTTATAACGTTTTTAAAAATAAAAAAAATATTACCATTAACTTGAATTTGAGTTTAAAAATTTGAGTTAAAGGAGAAATTTAAACTCAGATTTTAACCTCAAACTCAAGTTAAAATTAAATTTAAAATTTTAATACAGACTCAAATTTTATAAAAGAACATAAACTTAAATAAAATATAATAAAAATGAATAAAAAATTATTGTCGAATTGGACTCAACGATACAAGTTTATACCGTTTCATGACAAGTTTGTCCATCTTTTTTACTTCTTTGCAATTAGCGAAGGCCAAAATATGTTATAATTCTACATCAAGGAAAAATGATCAAAATTTCAACTTTTCTCTGTACCACTTTATTCATCTTTCTTGTTGTAAATATGGTTGAGTGGTACTATAATCCTAATAGATTCCCACACGCAATTCTAAATCCTCAAATTATTCAAGATTAACATACTTGAATTTAACATTTTTCTTGTCGTTACTTGAATTTAAGATTTTTTGGGATGTTTATGTAATTATCATTTTCTTTATGTTTCTGTTTTTTTTTTTTTTTTTTTTTTTAGCGTTTTTTTCCCCGGGTTTTTTTTTTTTTTCTTTTTTTTTTTTTTTTTTTTTTTTTCAGACGTTTTCTTCGCTGGATTTGCAGTAATAGGAGCAGTTTCAGAGTGTAGGCAAAAAAGAAGCCAAACATGGACGGGGAGTTGTTCATGGTTTTCATCGTCAAGCTGTAATAAGCAGTGCATGTCTTGGGAGAATGCAACTCATGGAGCATGTCATGGGTTAATCTCTCGTCATTGTGATTGCTATTTTGATTGCTGATCATTACGGATATTTCTTCATATAAACCTGCATTGTCAGTGTATAATCAAACTGAAATTGGGGGAAATCATTTTACATTTTATGAGAAATATTAGTATCACTTTTTTTTTGTTATTTTGTACATTTATTGTTTAATTTTTTGTTATTAATTAATATCGATTAATAATTAATCGAAATCAATTAGTAATTTTTCAATTTTGACTCATAAATTACATATTTATTAATAATGAATCATTAATAAATTATAATAAATCGTTTAATTACTGATTAATTGACAGTTAATCACTAATTAGTTACTAAAAAATGACCATTTTGTTAAAATAAGAAAAATTCAGCCATTTGTTTAAAAATATAAAGTTAAGCTATTTATTTAAAAAATGGTAAAAAAAAAAACATTTACTTGATTTTTTGTATTTTTTTAATTTTATTTTGAAATTAGGACTTTTTTTCGGTTAGCTTTTTAATACTTAAAATCATTTTAATAGATGTAATTAGTGCTTAATACCTTTATTTAATACTATGTTTGTTTCGAGGGTTCTGAGTTGGTTTAGGACTATAATTTTTAGTTTACTACAGTGTTTTTCTCTCATAAAAAAAATTAAATTTCAAAAATCAGAATCATGAACCATGATTCTTAACCTATGAACCAAACATCACCTAAATTTAATGGGGTAGAAATGGGAGAGAGTGTGAGGTTTGAATATTTTTAGGTTTTTCATTAATATTTAGATGTTTTAATTAATTTGACATAACAAATATTTATTTTATCCTTTTATGTAACGATCTGCACCCCCACCTAGTATGATATTGTCCGCTTTGGGCCTGAACCAGCACGATTTTACTTTTGGGCTTCACTCCAAAAGGCTTCCACCTAGTTTATAAGGAATGACATCACCTCCTAATAATATGAGGCATTTTAGGGTGAAGCTCAAAAGTAAAACTGTGCAGGCTCAGGCCTAAAATGGACAATATCATACCATGTGTGGATGCGGGTCATTACATTTTAAACTCCACATGTGACTAACACATGCATATTTCTGTCCATTTTGTAACAGCTGTTATTCAAATGACAGTTAAGATTTCGTTTATTTTATCGATTCGAATTTTCAATTTTAAGTTTCTATAATTAAAAACTCTAAAAAAATGTCATATATAATTTATTTTACAATAATTAAAAATTCTTAAAAAATATCACATCTCAATTAAAATTAAAAATTTGAATCCGTAAAATAAATAAGTCTAAAATTTGAAAGCTAATGGTTAAAATTAAAAACTTAAAGAATAACTTAGAGCCCGTTTGGTTGGAGGATTCGTTCTCTGATTCGAATCATGATTCATGGTTCGTTACAATATTTTCTCTCATAAAAAATATACATAAATTCAAAATAATTTTAATCTCATAATTTTAATTTATGAACCAAACAAGCTCTTACTACTATCACAAATGGAGCGGGCAAATATGTTAAAAACCTCAAAAAGAAAGAAAGACGTGTAAATTTCCACGTGGCGTGAAAGTTTCGCATATTCCTCATGATTTAGGCCGGCCGTGCCCATAACTTATCTAATACCTTGAAATTGATGATGAGTTCTCTGTCTGAACTCGGAAAAATGACAAAGCCCACCAATTGCGACTAACATAAATGATTATAAAAAAATTTATTTTATAAAATCAGCCTGAGTTCTCTGTCTCATTTATTTTATTAATTTAAATTTTCATATGATTAAAAAAATTTAAAAAACAGCCTCTTTTAATTTTTTTATTATAATAAAAACTTTTCATATAAAATCACCTTTTAATTTAAATTAAAAATTAAACATAACTAAATACTTCCGCATGAACACACAAGCTACAAAAGTCTGTATATTTTATATATTTTTCTTCACGAAGGAATAAAACTCTGTCATTTGACTCATTTTCATACTCGACAAACATTGTATGTTCTCCAATCATCAAGCCCTAGAAGACCAAAAGCTTTCCTTTTCCATAACAGAAATGGAGCTCAGACCAGGATTATCGGCTCTCGTCACCGGCGGAGCCTCCGGAATTGGTACCGATTTCTCAGTTTCTTCCATCGATTTCGCAATTTCTTTGATTGGAGACGAAACAGATGATTTTTGGTGTGTATTTTGTGTAGTTTGTTCTGAGTTTTGATGAGGTTTCTGATCAATGGCGCGAAATTGATCTGTGTAGGAAAAGCTCTCGCTCTAGCTCTTGGAGGCAAAGGAATATTCGTGACGGTGGTTGATTTCTCCGAGGAAAAGGGAAATGAAGTGGCGAATCTTGTTCGGAAGGAGAATGATAAATTCCATTCGAATTTGGATTTCCCATCGGCTATATTCATAAAGTGCGATGTATCAAGTTCAAGTAAGTGAAAAAAAGAATAAAGACTGATACTTGTTTGCGAATTTTGTGAATGATTTATGTAAGATTGAGTTTGAATTTGTTTATGCTGATCAGGGGATTTGGCTGCGGCGTTTGAGAAGCATGTAGGGACATACGGTGGATTAGATATATGTATAAATAGTGCGGGTATTGGTAATCCGATTCCGTTTCACAAGGATCAAAGTGATGGTCCTTCTTCATGGAGAAAAGTTCTTGGCGTTAATCTCGTTGCTGTTGTTGATTGTACCCGTATCGCGGTATGTTTCGATGTTTACTTCAGTTTCAGCAAAATCTAGTTCAATCCAGATTGTTAAGAAGAGATGTTGTTGTTGTGGCCGCATTAAGCAGATAGTCAGATGCCAGAAAATTATCATTTGGGGCCTATAAGTAATCATTTAAAGTTCATGAACAGATTAAAATCATGCAAGCTGCAAAAAGACCCGGTGTGATCATCAATTTGGGGTCCTCTGCAGGTCTTTATCCTTTGTATTCCGACTCTATCTACACTGCCTCTAAAGGTTTGTTGTCTCTATCTATCATGTTCGGAGTTTCCTAGTTAGAACTTCATTTGGTCCGTTCATGTCTGTTGCGTGAAAACTCACAAGTATATGAATCGCACAAGTAATAAAGTGTACAAGAGTACGGATATCGATCCCACGAGGATTGTGTTTAGCTTTCGTTAAATACCAATATTGATTAGCTTCTAGGATTGCTTTTTATATATTTTTATAACTAAAAGAAAATAAAAATACAAGCAATTGTAAATAATCGAGCTAGGACTTCCTAATTTCCCCTTGATTGCGAAATGCTAAAGCTGTGCTAAAGAAATGCTACAGCATTCTGTACTAGTTAACCAAACTCAAATTTGTGCGTAAAGTTCTTCCGAATTAATTATGACTATAATTCCTCAAACCAATTTCATCATATTCCTATGTGAATCTAGTTCATGGAATTTCAATTTCAAGTTCGGGTTTATTAGGTTATACAAGGTAAACGATATATTCATATACCTTCTACAAATCAATATATTCCTATAATGAACATGCATCATCCATGTAAAGTCCAACCTAAATTAATTTTTCCAAATCAATCTAAGTCTAGTTATACATTTGATTTCCATCAAAAATAGAAATTAAGCAAGTAAATACACATGAATGAACAAGCACAAAAATACCATAAACAATCCAAAAGCAAAAATTAAAACATCACAATCTTAGTTCCACTAGCAGCCTAGCTCACAAAATTAACTAAATAACATCAAGGGTTTCATCATTTATAAATTACAAGAATAAGAGATAAGAAAATGAATGAAAAACCCATTTTAGAAGTTGTCACAAGCTCCAAAACCTCTTCTCAAAATCTTTATCTTCCTCTTTCTTGAAGCTCCAAAATGCCCTCTTCAATGGTGTTTACAAAATAAAATGACCTAAATCTAATAAAATAAAAATATTTATTTTGGAATTTTTTTCTCTCTTGGAAAATTAGCTGAAAAGCCTTATTAAATTGCTTCCTCTTTTTCTCTCGGGTTTTTCTCTGTTTCTTTTCCTTCCTCCTTTTCTTCTTGCGGCCATTGGCATATATGGGCTAAAAAACCCTTCATTTCGTGCACAAAGGAGAGCTGCTAACTGAGCTCAATTGAAGGCCTGCGTTCGGACACGTGGCGCGCATCAATTGGAGGATTCGGATAGAATGGACACACGGCGCCCTCTGGTTCGCTGAGAGAGGGAGGTTACACGCGCCTTTAGATGGAACCACCGCATCGGATCACACGAGCTGCTGAGTGGGGGACAAGTTGGACACGCGGCGTGCTCTGATTCGCTGAAGAGCTGACGCGACCCTGCTGAGACGCGCTCCTGTCTGGGGTGATTCCACGCGCCCGATCTGGACCGTTGACGCTGCGATCCAACGGCTGGAGTGGCGAGTTTTGTGCTGATTTTACTCGCGCACACGAATTCCATTTTGAGGCTAATTCAAATTCGAAATTTTACTTATTTTCTCTTGCATTTCTTTCCCAATTTGGATTTCAATTTGCACTTGAGCCCACCTATCACCAAAATTAAATTACATAATGAGGAAAATAATTATTTTGAAAGGAAACTAAATAAAAATAAAATAAAATAAAATAAAAATACAACTAAAAATAAAATTAATTCCAAATAAAATAAAATGAAATAAAAATAAGGTAAAAATATTAAAAACTAAATAAATTCTCAAGAACAAGCATACTTTTTAATCCACAAAAGAGGCTAAATGACTCCATTTCATGGAGTTATCAATGTCCTTGTTATGATTAACCGTATGCATGCTTTAAGTTTATTGTTATGGATTCGTTCCATATATGGTAATGTTGTGAGGATTTTTGTCTTTCAGGTGGTGTTGTTATGTTTACTAGATCACTTTCTCCCTTTAAACGTCAAGGCATTCGTATTAACGTGTTGTGCCCTGAAGTAAGTCTGTCATTTAATGCTGCTCACGAAAGGGAGAGGGAGAGTGAGAAAAAAAATTTTAGTTCAAAGGGAATATCTCATTGAAACATTATTTAACTTTTTGTACGCAGTTTGTTGAAACTGGCCTGGGTTCAAAGGTGGGTCCCAAATTTATTGGCTTAATGGGAGGCTACGTGCCTATGGAAACGGTGGTTAAAGGTATGTTTATCTTTATTTGTTTATTTATTTATTCTTTCCTTTCTTTTTGAAACTAGTATTTCTTTTGATGTTTTGGCTCCAGTCTTGCTGAATCAAATTAATTGTTCATTCCGAGTTTATTGTTCCCTTTTTAGGTGCTTTTGAGCTTATTACCGATGAAAGTAAAGCTGGTGCCTGCCTATGGATAACAAATCGCAGAGGCACTGAGTATTGGCCAACTCCCTTGGAAGAAGCAAAATACTTGGTTGGCTCTTCTGCGATGAGAAAAAGAACATCTTCACAGAAATTTCCTCTAGACTTTCAACTTCCACATAATTTCAAGAAAATGTGAGTTAATTAAAGTCGAGCTGATTTTCTTCTTTTTATTTTAGTTGTAAGAAACTGCTGGTTAAATTCTTTGGACTCTATTTTTCATCACATGGTTGGATGATGTGACATTCATCTGGGACGTGCATATTAAGTTTGAGTTCCTTGTTGGGATGACAATTATCCCTACATTAGCTATTTGACCTTGTTTTTTCTTGGTTGACCGTTATTTCCTTGACCTGCATAATCATTTCTGAATCAAATGCTTATTGAGGTTGAATATTTGCCTTTCTCAAGAATCAAGATATATCTAACATATATTATAGCGTTGAAATTTATTTATGAATTTTTTATCTTCCCTTTTTGTTCTTCAGAATTGTCCACACTTTAACCCACAATTTTCGAAGTGCTACCCACATTGTCCACTCGCCATTAAGGTTACCAATTGAACCGCATCATGTTCTTCTGAAAATCATTTATGCTGGTGTAAATGCTAGCGACGTAAGTTTGTTCCTACACTTAATGCCTTACATCCATTTGTCCTTTTTATTATTCTTAGGAAATGGGTTCCTTCTTATGCATTCCTGTCTTTCTTCTTTATTTAAATTTTTAAAAATGTCTACTATATTGGTCTGAAGATGGTTTAAGCTGGAAAATTTAGTTGTCTTATGCAATGACACCATCAAATACCCACGAATTGCTGGATTTTAAACTAGTAGGAACTAATGGTATATGTCATGCTGACATGAGATATTTTGATTGTCCTCCCTGTGTGTAGAGGGGTCAATAGGTTTCAAAAACACGAATATATAGACAACCTAGACTTTAATACCATATCAACTTGTTTCAGGGATTCCTCACTTCACCCTCTTTGTATATCACTCATCTCCTAAGCGAACCAATTCCTTTGCCATAGTCAGACCTGTAATAAAGTGATGACAATAATTTAGAATATTTGAGAAACTTAAGTAGTATCTCAAATTGGGGCCACTGTTACTTTTTCTGATGACAAAAGGGATGCTCTTAATTGGAAAACAGATAGGGCTATAAGAAAAAATTCAGGAACAATATGGTTTTACGATTTTTCTTTTATGTTTGCCTACTTATCCTTAGGATGACGAAGTGCAACAGCATTGAGGATTTTTTCCTTTATTGTACAATCACGATTGCATATACCCTGTCTCCACAAGCGTTAGTATCTCTGTCTGACAAGGACATATATGAACAGGTAAATTTCAGCTCTGGGCGTTATTTCAGTGGCAACAGCAATGACCTTGGCGCCCGTCTTCCATTTGATGCTGGTTTTGAGGTGCTTAAAAATGTTATCTTTGTATCCAGTGTCTCTTCAAATTTTAGGACGCTGTTATAAGGCTACTAATGCACTTGTTTGTTTTCGTACCAAAGCTGGTAGCTACTTGATTGTTGATCTACATATCCCTTTGTTGCTTCAGGCTGTGGGGATAATTGCAGCAGTAGGGGATGCTGTCACTAACTTGGAAATTGGTACTCCTGCTGCAGTCATGACATTTGGAAGCTATGCTGAATTCATGATGGTACTCTTTTGTGAATATTTTACTTTCAATGAAAAGCATAAATGCTTTTATAATTTACACTTGATAATTGTCGCATTTCAAAACCATGGTATGAGTTATTTTAATGGCATTTGTGAATATCGTTTGTTTTCTTCCCTGAAATGAAACCACTGAGGATAAAAGTTTGTTTTTGCACTTGTATCAGGTGCGCTCAAATCATGTCCTTCCTGTGGCAAGACCAGATCCAGAAGTTGTTGCCATGCTTACTTCAGGATTAACAGCATCAATTGGTTTAGAAAAGGTCACTCGTCATGCTAACAATTATTTTTATATATAATACACACACACACAAGCCAGTCTATTGGTTTTACAGTTCGGCATTACATCTGCAATTAGACATTGATGTTTAAGTACCATGATAGTAATAATTTTACGTTGCCTCGTATAATAATATTTCTAAAATTCTTTTTTAGAGGCGCAAATCCTCTTTCTCTGACAATATTTCCCTACTGTTGAATTCTTAGGCGGGACAGATGGAATCTGGAAAGGTAGTTTTAGTTACTGCTGCTGCAGGGGGGACGGGGCAATTCGCGGTCCAGGTTTGTTTTTTCGTTCTTTCTTACTCTATTTTTTGCGAGTATTTTCTTGTATTAAGAATGCTTCAATCTTCACTGAGGACTCCTAGTCTCCAATTGTCTTAATTTGTTCTTAAATCAAATCCGTTTCTTTCTTTCTTTTTTTTTTATTTTTTTATTTTTTTTATAACATGTTTACTATATGATAAATAATTAAATAGCATGTGCTTGATTTACAGGTTGCAAAATTAGCTGGAAATAAAGTGGTTGCAACCTGTGGGGGTGAGCAAAAGGCTACGCTTCTGAAAGAATTGGGAGTTGATCGAGTCATAGACTACAAGGCTGAAGATATTAAAACCGTAAATCTCTTGAATCTTTTTGGTTCTTTTTTATTATATTTGGAGGCATAGGAAGCTGAAGTGGAGCCAGTCGTGGTTTTTATTTTTTCAGTTAACTAATCCATCTAATAGAATTTGATAATATCTGCTTCTATTGTTTGTTTGATGATGCTCTCTATTAAGTGAATCTAGAATAAATATATCAATTTAATGCATGAACAAGCTTGCTTATTGTCACTTTACATTGATTTCATTGCCCAAAACATGCAAGTAAAATTCTTCTCACAATGGAGGGAAAAGAAAAATTTGTGGAGACAGCTGGTATAAGATTTTAGAGTCCTTGAACTTAAGCATCGTCTCCTGCTGGGTAATTGCAATCTTGTTGTCCCAGTTTTTTGGGACTAATAATTTGGAAAACTGATAAATTCATGTAAATTTAAATAAAATATTGGAATATGATTGAGGATTTACAATCTTCTTTTTTTGGTTTTCTTATTCTTTAATTTAACCTTCACTATAGAATTTGACTAATACTGATGCGTTTTGAGTGATCACTCTTGTGTCTCCTTAGCTCAGACTGATGGGTTTCTTATTTCTTAAATCTGTTTATTTTGTTACAAAAATTTGCAATGCGACTTTGTAACAAGGGCCTGGACAGTTCAACCAATGTAAAAACACTGCTAGTTGCAATGGGTAGACTGAGACATAGAAGTTTGAACTCAAAGCGTGTTGACATATATATATTTTTTATTTTTTACTTTTTTTCAGGTTCTAAAGAATGAGTTTCCTAAAGGTGTTGACATCATCTACGAGTCTGTGGGTGGTAAAATGTTTGATTTGTGCTTGAATGCTTTGGCAGTTTATGGTCGACTCATAGTAATTGGAATGATTTCTCAGGTTGTTTATTAAATTCGTCTATTACACAGTTGATTTCTGCATAATGCTTTGATTTTTTTTTTATTTTTTATTTTTTTATTGCTTTGCAAATTCTTTTGACGCCATTGTTTAGTTATTCCAATCAACTGATTAATCTGGTCTCAGTATCAAGGAGAGCATGGATGGAAGCCGTCAAATTATACAGGATTATGTGAGAAGATTTTAGCAAAAAGCCAAACTGTGGTATGTAGCCATAACATGGTGATATAGTTTTTGATTCTCTATTTCCTCTGGATTTATCCTCACCTTATATAACTTAGATTTGTCCTGTGATATGTAGCCGTAACACGATGATGTCAAATTTTTTTAACAATTAGTTTTTTTTAACAATTAGTTCTTTAAGCATGTCTTTTTCTGTTTTCCCAGGCTGGTTTTTTCTTAGTACAATACGCTCACTTGTGGCAATCACATTTGGACAAATTAGTTAATCTTTACTCTATGGGAAAGCTGAAGGTAATGATTCAGGACCCTTTCATATGTTATATTTGAATTTCATTGTGGGCTTGTGTTGAAATCCCGAATCTAATGCATAGAAATCAGTTTCCTGATTTAGGATAAATTGTTTCCTGATTTGTTTTGATTCAGCAGATCACTTTCCTGATCTCTAGGCCATGACTTTAGGAGATTTGATTTTCATAATTGTATTATAAATAGGAGCCCTATGTACAGAATATTTTTGAATATAGAAAACAGAAAGCAATATTCCTGCTTTCAGCTTGTTCTTGTACCTTTTATGTGAAATTCACAGTGAATCCACTAGCTGAACTCTTGACTATGATACCTGGTTTAAGAATCTAATAACCACACCCAAAAGAGCATATTAAAGAAAAAGGCAAAGCAAAAAAAAAAAAAAAGTATTTGGGAGAACATCCAAATACCTAGTACTAGGAGAGCGAGGGGTAGACCAAGAATTACTTGGGTTGACGTAATTAGGCACGACTTTCAAGATCTAGGGCCTCAGGAGGGTCTCTTGTTTAATAGAGCGGACTAGAAATGAGAAATCCATATAGCCGACCCTAATTAATTTGGGATTAAGGCTTGTATTTGTTGTTGTTGAAAGTATAATATGCTCTTGCAGAAATCCAATCTCAAGTAATTATCTTGAGACCCAAAAAGTGAGATTTTTCAACATTTTCTATTATTTCAACGGTTTCATCAACGAGCTTTTAGTCCTCAATGGTTCTTGTTCATTTTATATAGGTTGTGGTTGACCCAAAACAATTTTTGGGCCTTAATTCCGTTGCAGACGCTGTCGAATATCTCCATTCTGGTAAAAGTGTTGGAAAGGTATTTTTTCTGCTCCTCTTCTAGTTTTCTAGCAATAATATAGTGATAGTTTATGTTCAGCTTGCCACAGATGGATTTTTTCTTACAATACAATAAAATAAAAAATTTACCAGGTGGTTGTTTGCATCGATCCAAAGTTCAGTAAACAAATGGCGAAATTGTGATGAGATGATGTCATCACAGGCAGTTTTCTTGATTCTGAGAATACATGAACACTTGCTAAGAGAGGCCAGCAGGCACGAATAATGTTTTCAGTTCTCGATCGCAAACCAAGATTCAAGAATAAGCTAAATAACATTTTAAGTCAAGTTGTCGTCTTTGGCCGAAAGACAACGTTTATGGATTCAAAAGCCCTTGGAAGCAGGCGTTGGAGTTGTTTGACACCATGATTGTAATTTGAGCCGGATTTGAGCTTCACTCAATAAATTTGTTGCTCTCTTTTTATACCAGGAAGTAATTTAGATGGAATTTCTACTTAAAAGTATTTATACTTTGATATTAATCTTTTACATGTAACCTGAAAACAATATAGAAAAAATAATGTAGCTTGCTGTTGCAACCGTTTGTGTTTATTTATTGATTGCGGCAAGTCTTATAGACGAGTAGTTTGAGTAGGAAATCCAGGAGCAGATGTCGAATGTAAAGAAAACCGGTAGGCTTGCACTTTGAACTGAACTTGAACTGAACATAGGAGCTATTTGTGGCACTCAAAAATTAGTTTCATTGATTTTGTTCTCGCCGTCGTTTTTTTGAAATAATGTTTGTTTTGTTCAGTGTAAACAATTTTTGCTTTTCCACTCCCGAGGAATCATTTACCCTTGTTCTTGTAGAAAAAAATGTTGGTCTTTGTTCTTTGCCAGGACTCTTCTCACATCTGATGGATGTTAGATGGTGTGATTATGAAGGGAAAATTGTTCATGTACTCTTATGAAACTTTATCGTTTTGTTCAGTTTAGTATGTCTGATTACGGTACATTTTGATCCTGTTTATTTTACCGATTTGAGTTTTGTTATAGTAAAAAATTTTCATAAACAGTCACATCTAATTTTTTTATTACAGTAAAAAGTTCTCATATAAAGTCACATCTCAACTCGAATTAAAAATTTGAATCAACAAACTAAATGTGTTTAAATTTCTCTTTGGTTTGAGATGGCCTAAATTCATTACTAAATATTTGTTATGCCTCAAATGCATTACAGACATATGATCATTACGTTTCAATCGGGTTATTATATTCCACCTCTTATAAAGAAAAGCACTTAAATTAAAATACTTAATAGCATGGCGATACATTTATACAAAACTTCTACCCCGAGCACACGCAAAGGAGCCGTAGACAGGCAAGTGAAATCCAATCCACGAAATAATTTGATCTATGGACATCATCGTTGTGGTAAAGGTCGTAATGCCAGAGGAATCATTACCGCAGGGCATAGAGGGGGAGGTCATAAGCGTCTATACCGTAAAATCAAATTTATATACATATGATTTCGATATATTAATTATAATGGGATAATGGGTTGCCCGGGACTCAAACCCGGAACTAGTCTGATGGAGTAGATAATTTACTTGTTAGAAAATAAAAATAAAAATAAAGGTAAAAATCTCTCCCCAAGCCGTGCTTGCATTTTTCATTGCACACGGCTTTCCCTATGAATACATCAAAAAAAATTCAGTTCCTTCCCTAGATAGGACTTTGAATACTCAGTTGATCAACCCTTACTGCATAAACATTTCATAATAGAAAAAAAAAAAAAATTTGTTATCTTTTTTTTTATCATTTAAGGATAATTTCTATTTCTTTAGTTGCATAACCAATCATTTATGATTGACAAGATCGTTGATGCAAAAAATATCCAAATACCGAATTCAACCTTTATATGGTCCCGCAAAGCGGAATAAGTTCTTGGAAAAATCAAAGAAAGAACCTCTTATTTCTCCGTAAAGAATTCTTCCAATAAATTCGAACCTAATTTTTTCAAAAAAAGAACAGATGAGCCACTATGGCTCAGTGGTAGAGCATCAGGTTTTTAAACTGCAGGTCTGTAGTTCGATCCTGCATGTGGGCGTTACCTTTCTTTTTACTAAACATTTATTTTGTTTTCGTGTTTTGCATTTTTGGTAATTTATTATATATGTAAACTTTTGTAACGTTTCATTTATCTGTCATCAAATTACCAAAAAAAAAACCAGAGAGTTTCAGTAAATGTAATTGATGAAAGCCTGGAACATTTGACGCATACTGATATAAGACAATGACTAATTGAAGACAGAGGGATCTTTTATGGTGCCGGGTAACATTTTCAATAGTGTAAACTCATTAATAGAAGATTTCGGTCAAAGTCATTGCTAAAACTATAGAGGTTTATATTTCAAAAGTACTAAAAACCAGTCCCAAAATTCAAGGGTGCCAGGAACAAGTTAAAAAGGTTGGCAACAGCCTCAATATGTAGTCGTCAATCATACGCTGTACTATTCGGATGATGAACAAGAAGTCAGTTCTTTTGTGTCTTGTGTTTGTCCGATCAAGGGCTATTTTTTACCTGCAAATACATGATAAAAGGAAAAATTAGATTACAATAAACCTGTGAGTTAAAAGCACCAACTCAATATTTATTTGACAACTTTTGTTAAGGCTTTTTACAAAGTCTAATATGCAGGTAAAAAAATATATATCAATATCGAAACTCTCATGGAGTGGAAGGAATTACTTGTTCTGATTCTCTTGGCGCTCCTGCCCGAAGGCATGACATTGGAATCTTCGTCGTTCTCTTTTCGTTGTTCAGCGCTATCGTCTTCTGATTTATGTGCTGTAACAATATATACCTGCATTTAGCAAATATATTATACTGAAATTCCTCATAAACAAGACAAGCCTTTTATACTCTATGACCGTGATAAACGCTATTTCAAGTTGCATATTTTTAATTACTATGTACGGCCTAATGAGAATAGTAGTTGGTTTCTATCAATGAAAAATTGAGTTAAAAAAAAAGAACCATGCTTGCACCTTCACCTTACCAAGTCAAATTTGCATGACTTAAAACACAACATGATGTTTTCTTTTCCTCTATCTTGGCATGACATGTCACATATTGCATAGCAAAAATACAAGACCTGACAATAAGCATAGTTCTTTTCAAGTCTAAAATACAGAGACGACCTTGAATTCTGTTGGCCTAACCAAATGGAAAACCAAAGCATCCCCATCAACTAGTTGATGATCAATGGCAAAGCCTCCCCATCAACTAGTTGATGATCAATGGCAAAGCCTCTCCAACCTCCACTGAGGCTAGATTTGTCAGCAAGATATTTTGTTGGGAATTCTTCACCATCCTCATCCACCAAAGTTATTGTCGCATCCTCATGCGGAAGGTGTCTCTTGCAAAAATCGGAAGGCAAACCCTGTCAAAAATATTGTTCAGTTAATACATAGCTTAAGTTGTTAAGAGGCGGGCCATCGATAAATTCTGTTTTCTATTTCATGTGTAGGCTAGACAATAGGCGAGCGTGTCATGAAACATAACTTAGACAGTGTCCAACACAAGAATATTTGCTGTTAAGTATGAAATACGTAAAAGGCAACACAATGATAATTTGGAGAGTGCAGATACAAGAGTCTAATGCTAAAAGTTTAAATTGTTAGGAGGTAGACTGACGTTAGAGTTTACGTGTTCAATTGAATGATTGGCTTACCAGCCAAAACCCTCCAGTAACATGTGACTGAAGCATGGGCTTGATAAAGTTTGGGACATCAGAATCCAATTCTGATTGAATCTTCTCTGCTCTGTCATTGGCATATTGCCTTGTTTCATCTGAAGCATATATTCGGTTCAGCAAATCTCTTCTCTGATAGCTCCTGTGGCCAAATCCAATACAAAAAGCACATAATTATAAGATATCCAATGTTGTAAGTTGTTAAGCAATGAAAGTAAATAATAGTAATATTATGAAGTCTACACCAATCAACCTTCTAGGCCTTCCCAAGGGTTCAATTGGGACCTGCCAAGGATCAAAGGATTAGTGAGTCAATTTCAATATAAATCTTTGTGCTGGATAAGAAACTTGTCATATTCTTAGTAGGAATAATAACAAAAACCTCCCCCGTATTTTATTGGAACGTTGAGTTCCACCGTATGTTTTCAGGAATGCTACACTTATCCCGTACGTTTTACAAATCGTGTTAAACACCTCCCTCTAGAAACCGTGTTTTTCAATTCGATTGCTCACCCCCCGATTTTCACCCCTAATTTAACCCTGCTAATTAACATCCTTGAACGACCCTCACCAGTCACCAGAAAACCTTCAACATGAAAAAAAAAAAAAATAAAAATAAAAAATCAATCAACAAACATGAGAGAGTGTGATAAAATCTGACATCTTTGTAATTTGGAGGAGGCTTATTTGAGACACGGCTTGACCTTCTCAGCGGTAATGAAGAAGGTTCCACCGGCAACCCATTTCTAGGCCTCAACTTCTTCACCTGTTACACCAACAAAACAGTTCATCTTTGGCTTTATATATATATATATATTAAGCAAAGCAAAACAAAACACGGAAAGAATCTTGATTTTTCCCCAAAAAAAGTCATTTTGTGAAATGAGAACCCACAGGCGTTGACTTTGGAGATGAAGGTTTCAAAGCTTGAGCAAGTTTAGTGAGGTTGAGCTCCTCCATTCTCTTTTTGTTCTCTTCGAGTCTCTGTCTCCGACATTCCTCGTTTGTCAACTTTGACTCCACCATTTTACGACCCACCATTCTCTTTCCTTTCTACAATATGACTATGAACTGAAATCCCTTTTTCTCCAGAAATTGTTTTGTGGAGACAGATGATCAGGAAGAAGAAGAAGAAGGTCATACAATTAAAAAAAAAAAAAAAAAAAAAGCCAATTCCCTAAATGGGCCTGCTTTTTTTGAGCGCCAGTTTTACCGAGTTTAAAATACAATAAAATAAAGAAAAATAGTAAAAAATAGGCCAATATGAAAAGTTTAAGAAAGTATATAGATCAATTTTTAGTTATAAAAATTAATAGGTCATAACTTGTCAAATTATGGTTCATAATCAAATAAGTTATAGACAAACTTGTCGAGTTATGGTTCATAACCAGATAAGTTATGGACAATTATGGACAATAACTTGTCAAGTTATGGTTCATAACCAGATAAGTTATGGACGAAAACAGTAATTTGGCCTATTTATTAACTTATGTAAACTATTGGCCTATTAATTTTAATTCATCTCAAATCTTGGTCTATTTCCCTCTTTCTCCCTAAAATAAAGGCCATTAAAAAAAAGGTCTGGTATTTTGAATTTGAAATTTCCCACGTAAGCAGGAAAGGACACCAATTCTTAGGGCCCATTTAACTTACTGATTTAAGCTTTTAATATGAGTTAAGATGTGACTTTATATGAAAATTTTTTACTGTAATAAAAAAATTAGATGTGACTATTTCTGAAAATTTTTTCCTGTAGTAAAACTCGAATCGGTGAAATGAACATGACCAAAAATTAGTATTTTTTTTGTTTTTTTTTTTTTGCAATTAATTACAGTTTGGCATTGTTGTGGTCTTGAAAATTGTTGTTGTTATCGTGCTATTAGTCAAAATTGTTGTGACTAGAAACATGTAAGTATTTGATAAATTTTTTTCAAAGTTGTTGTGCATACTAGAAGCAGAAATTTAAGGTGCATTTGGTTGGTGGATTCGTATCATGATTCGGATCATAGTTCATGACTCGCTACAGTATTTTCTCTCATAAAAAATACACGTAAATCGAGAATGATTTTGAATCATGATTTTGAATCCATAAACTGATGTTTAGTAAACTATGTACAAAATTACTGTGAAGATATATAATGACTAAAATATATATACTTTAACACACATATTTATAATTAGTTTTATTTCTACTTTTATAGTCAATATTCATAATATTTATACACCAAAATACTAAAAAAAATTAATTTTCATTTTATTAATTAAAATATCTCTAAAAAATAAATTGGTTTTATTCAAAAAGATAATTATATATCTATAAAGAAATTAAATAACGTAACGAACTAGAGGTAAATTAATTTTCAAACTAATATATTATTAAAATTTAGCACAAGATATTTATTAAAGATTTTTAATTTTTAAATAAACATTTAAAATAAAATATACTCTTTAATTTGATTTGGAAGAAATAAAATGAATAGATTGGGAATTAAGTTTTATTAGTAAGGTCATTTTAGTAAACTTAGACAATAACAACAGAAGCTGCTGTGGAAAAACAATCCCTTACCTACATTTCAAATTCTGTTGTGGGGTAGTAATTTTTAGAAGTAGTTAGACAAAAGCATGTTTTACCAAACTCAATTACTTTGACATGTTGTAACTTCTTAAGAAAAGCTAAAAACAACCTTTAAAAGCAATGTCAAACATGTCTTTAAATATTTTAAAAGAAAAATACTATAATAAAATTAATAATTTGAGTTTGAGTATATAAAACAAACGGCCCTTAAAACAAACGATGAATTTATTTGCCAATGATTATTTTATCATGCACAAGGATGCTTTAGTAATTAAATAGAAATTGATTAACATTTCTATCTTAAGTTAGTAAGCATTATAAATGTAATTGAATGTTCGTCGCGATATTCGAAAGTTGATATCATTAGTGATATTAGGAAAATTATTAGCCTTACGCACGGTGACTCTTATTCAGTTAAATAAAATAATTAATTAAAATAAAAGAATTAGGTAGAATAATTATTGTAGTTTTAACTAAACAATCAATGTTATATACATTAATAAAGAGAAAGTATTAAAAGCATATATAAATAAAAGTGTTTAAATGGTACATTTTCACTAGATGGATGTACCATATAAATAAAATAACATGATATGCATAGTCCATTGAATAATTTTCATATGTGTGCTAAATTCCTGATCCCTCGAGAGGGAAACAACAATATAACCCGTTGTTTAGCAAATTATGCTTTTATGAATTCTAATTTTGTTACTTGGTAAGATGCAATTACGCTTTATATGGGCCCTTCTGTTATGGCCGATCTTTTGCATATTGCAATTGAATTGGTGTGGTTGTAATCTTGGCCTACAGGCGATTCATACTTACACTACCTCGAAATTGGTCTTCTTGAGTTCTAATCCTTCACTCCCAAAGTCAAAAAGAAAGAGAATCGAATTATTTTTTATTTTGCTCCCTAATAATAAATAAGCAAACGTTAAAAAAGAAATGAATAATTCAAATTTTTTTTCTTTCCTTTTTAAACTCAATTACCTTTCTAATTACATTTCATTATGATCTGAAAATATGCTCTACATTTGATTGAAAGGACAAAAAAAAAAAAAAAAAAAAAAAAAAAAAAAAAAAAAAAAAAAAAAAGAAAAAAAAAAAAAAAAACCAAAAAAGTAGGAGTTGACAAATGGCAAATGGAGAAGAAGGATGGAAAGAATCCAGCTTTCTTATGTATTTCATAGATTATAAATTGTAGAGCAGTAGAAAAAAATAACTGAACCACAAATGAAATTAGAGAGAAATTAATATAATTCATGAAATTATTGATTTCACTATGTTCTTTCTCACTTTCTTAATATTTTGGTGATTTAGGAAGATAGTTCAGTAAACCTAGCCTTACTTTGTGTAATTTTTTTTTTTTTTCACTTTCTATTTTATTTCAATTTCCCCTGTAAAATTTATCCTTCTTATTTCCTTCACCTTTTCATCCATACCACGAGTTTGTGCAACAGAACACAAACATTTTTTTTTGGGTGTATTTGTGGAATCAGTAAAACAAAATTAAAACGAAAAATTGCATATAGAGTTCAAGTTGCAAGTTCAGCATATATATATATATATATATATATATATTTATAGGATTTTGATTCCGGCTGGACGGTTCAGCCCCTATGTGGCAAGTGCTTAGGACTTTAATAGGTGTTAGTGAAAAAAGTGGTTATGGAAAACTTTTTTATTTACATTTTTAACTAATTATTTGTGAACAATAAATTAAATATCTTATTCATATTTTTTTATTGTATTATTTTTTATAATAATAAGTATTTTTTACTTTTTTACTAAAGCATGTTCAAATTTTTTTTTTAAATATAAAAGCACTTTTTCAAATAATATCCAAACATTAACAAAAGAGCCCAAATTATGTTTTTCTTCTATTACTCAAAAGTACAACCCAAACTATTCCAAACGGACCCTAAATATAGGTAAATGATGGGTGTGATTGGCTGTTAAAGAATTTTTAATACTTTTTTTAATTTTTACAACCGGTTGTAGCAGGTGGGTAGTGTTATTTGACTTGGCATTGTTGTAAAATTGTCTTGTTTTAAGGGGTTTGGTCGGTAATCTCATATATGTTTGATGAATTGCATCAGCCTATTTTGTGTACTGATGGGTTTTTATCAAACGTTACGTACCTTTTGTGGTAAAAAAACGTAATTGTTCAATTGCAACGTAATTTTCTATTTATTTTTAAGAGGTGTGTGGAATATTTTTCAAATTTGTGTATTAAATAATTTGCACTTACGCATATGCATTTGAATAAAGCATTTTAGATTTTTTTTTTTTTTGAAAAAATTTCATATTAATACCATATAGTTTAATACAATCATTTTTTAATACCATGTATTTTTAATAATTTAGAAGTGGTATCTTGTCCTTCACCTTTTTTTATTTTTTCCTTCTTTTCTTCCTTTCGCAATGTGTGTGTGTTTTTTTTCCCGCTCAATCAGTATTTTTTTTTTCCTTCAGCCCATTTATTCTCTTCTTATATGCATGGCTAAACGAATTAATAAATTACATGACATTACTGAGAGTGCATATTTGCCCCTCTAATTTATTATCTAATGAATGAAGTTGTGCACCTTTTTTTTGAGGAAAAAATGTGCCGAAGTTGATAACATATAATTATGTAAATATAAATTATCAGAATATAAACCGCTCTAAATTGCATTTGAACTTCCGATAAAAGGCATGGCTAAAATTTGGAAAACTAAACCTCAATCCATAATTTTAAAATTTGGATCATGGATACTAATCAGTTACATGTTAATGGTCCGTTTAGTTTACTGATTTGAGTTTGTAATTCGAGTTCAGATGTGATTTTATATTAGAATTTTTTATTGTAGTAAAAAAGTTAAATCTAGATGTTTATGATAAATTTTTACTGTAAAAAAACTCAAATTTTAAATTCAAATCGGTGAAGTTAACAAGTTCTTAATATACACTGATTATGAAAAAGAAAAAAAGGATCAACTTTTATAGACGGATAGAGAGAGAAGCAAAAAGGCTCGGAGGAAAGTTAAGAAAAGTCAATTAGTGATTGCACACGTAAAAGAGTGAAGGAGACAAACAAAGCATAAACTAAAAATTCATTATTTTACCGATTTAAATTTAGTATTCAAATTTTAATATAGTAAAAAAAATTTTAAAAATAGTCACATTTAACTTTTTATTATAATAAAAAATTCTCACATAAAATCACATCTCAATTCAAATTTAAAATTAAAATCAACAAAGCTCGTTCGGTTCGCTAATTCGAGTTTTTAATTCGAGTTGAGATGTGATGTTGTGTGAGAGTTTTTTACTGTAGCAAAAAAATTAGATGTGACTATTTCTGAAAACTTTTTACTGTAACAAAATTTAAATTCTAAACTCGAATCAACGAAATGAACGAGGTCGTTTCTTCCATTTCATTTATTGGGGATTTAATCGGTTGTAGGCTGAAGCAGGTGACTGTAAAATATATTGTCACGGCCAAAATCAAAAGGTTGAATTCTTCAGCCGTCTGGAGGGAATCAATACCCTATACATAGAGAGAGAGAGAGAGAGAGAGTTCAAAGTACACAAAAGATTGCAAGAGAATATTACAGCCATATTTCTTAATCTTGAGTTTTGAAGCTCTACAAAAAGATCTACATAAGTAGGAATATGCGTATGTGTTTATACGTATAATATTACACAAAATGCTTCTTCAGCATGTAGTATTGACAAAATAATAGAACTAGAAGTTAAAAACTTAACCTCAAATTCCACAAAAGAATATCCATGATCAGAATGGAGCTTCCTCATTACCAAGGAGCAGTAGCAACTTTCCGGAACATAACCTCAAGTTCCTGATAATTCATTCCAAGAGCTTCAAACTCTGTGTCAAGCCTTGTCATTCTCCCTTTCACGGCTAAAACCTTTGCCTCTAAAACACCCAATTCCTCTTTTACACTGTCCCTTTCAACTTTGACATTTTCGTATTTCTTTGACTCCGAAGCTAGATTTATTAGCCCGTCTAGCCGGTCACGTAGGAATTCGATTTTCATGCCCAATCCTTCAAAGGCTTTCAGAGTCTTATCCCAAGTGGCAAAATCATCAACCGGGGTGGTAATCTTGCTGGCTCTGATGGCGTTAGCGATGTTGGTAGTCTCCAAAATGATTCCAGCCACCAGTTTGCAGTTAAGGCCATCGATGAGATGCTTGTGGAGAAACGCTTTCTGGCTGCAACATAGCTCATAGTACTTGCCGTGCAAGTATTGAGGAAGCTCGGAGTTTATTATCAGACCATTTGCTGTTATGTCGAATTCATCAATGCTTCTCATTTCTTCGAAAGGGATAACTGAATCCGAGAATTTAATTCCGTCCAAAACTTCAGGTCTGATATCTTCACTGTCTTTGCCGTATTGAACTGACATATCAGACCTAGTCTTTTGAATATTGTCATCAGGGTTTCCCTCAAGAAGAAGCTCCAAACTCTCAGTTTCCCTTTCCAAAGCATTCATATCCCCTACATGAAATTGAATTATATTATCAACAAGATGCAAGGACACAAAGGAATGAAAGAAGGCAAGTTTACAGACTAAGGAGCCATTTATAAATTGAAATTCTGAATCACATTGTACCAGTTTCCGCTTTCTTAGGGCGAGTCTCTAATTTCAGAAGACCAAGTGCACAATCCACCTCATCTGAACACTTTGATCCAATAATGTAGACCTAAAAAATTTGTAGTCAAAGCAAGTTATGCATTTAGAACTTAAAGCATCAAAGTTTCTAGTGAGAGCAATTAAAAGAAAGGTAAGCAAGCACACACACAAAATTTATAGTGGTCCAATCTCAATGTGAGAACTATATCCATTTTTGGCCATTGCAGGTTTTCATCGTGATGAAGAAGAAGATTACAAAGGGAATTACACAAGTCACGCCTCTCAGACTCCTTGCCTTTCCATCTCATAAAAATTCCCAAAACCGCCCCCAACATGCCACTTGTGGACTTCGTGTCAAGGCAATAATTAGGATCCACACACCCAACACAAAGATCTCAACTTATCACCAGCACCCAACTAGGTTAATCTGAGCGCTTTCAGTGAGGGTCAAACAATTACCTTGAATTTGGTAGGAGAGACTAACTGGAAAACCACGACATCTCCCTCCACTAACTTGTGAGCAATTGAAAATGCTCTCCACCCACCACTCAATCCCACCTTTTCTGCAAGATACTTTGCTACACTTACTTGCCCGCTTTCATCTTCCAAAACAAACATCGTATCATGCTTTGGCATATGCAAATCACAGAATTTTTTCGAAAGACCCTGCCAGCCAAAAGATTACCAAATAGTTATCCATCTACCACTAATCCATGCCACTTCAACCTTTTTTCAAAACCGCGAAAGAAAATGAGGCTTACCAGCCAAAATCCCCCAGTAACATGTGAATGGAGCATATATTTGACTAAGCTAGGGAACTCAGGCGCTAGATTTGCTTGAACATCTTTTGCTCGTTCCAATGTTGAAGACGAATAATCGGGTGATGTTCTTTTGACAGTTATCTTTGTTTTCTTACTGCAAGCAAAGGATTGAGGACAAAATGTTAAAAATGATGAATCTACAATAACTAGAAATCAGATCAAATGGGAACATTTTTTCTGACCTTTCAGGCTTTTTAGCATTAAAGCAGACTTTCTGTTGAATAATTTCCAAAACAATTTTGTTAGTTCAATTAAAAAAGAAAAACAGAAATGATTGAGTACTTTTGCGGCTCGTAGACACTGAATGAAAGAATCTTGCAACAGGGTTATCAGGCCAGTTCAAGAATGTGTCAAAACCAACAGTCATAATTCATGTCAAAACCGACATACATAATTCATGTCAAAACCAGACTAATGTGTCCTATATTCTGTGTTTCGGCCTTTACTGGCTCGCAGTTTTCCTCGAAATTTTAACCACAACGCCCCTAAGCTATCTGGTCGTTCATAAACTTGTTCATATCCAGCTAGTTCAAAAGGCTCTACTATACGTATCTTGCTTCCAAAATCAAAGTTAAAATGTTACAGGGGAGTTTTATTACTAATTTAAACTCATACAAAGTTGAAAAAAAAAAAAAAGAACTGTAACTGTTTTCGAATCTGTATGTGAAGACTGTTTTCATCTCCTGAGATACGCTACAGAAAGCAAAGAAAAGGCAAAACAAGAACGATTTAAGAACTTTTTTTTTTTTTTTTTTGGTTAAGGATGCAGTCTTAGTATTTCATTCCCATACATAAGTGTCGTTTTCAAATTCAATACATCAAAAGGAGGCTTATTTAGACAGGAAAACAAAAAACCCCGAAATCATTATCAGAAAGATCGAACTTTTGGGTGCAGAGATATAGTGGGTCTCACTCGTTTTTCTTCATTCTTGACTGGTCTCCCTCGCTTGTTCTGCAATTACAATACTCTGTTAAAAGCAAAAACAAACAAACGACAACAAAAATTGAGAGAGAAAAACACAGAGAATGATATTACCTTTGGAGAGGAATCAGCTTCTGGAGTTTGTCTTCCCTGAGCAACGGCCATGGCTTCCGGGGAAAATAGTAACTCAAAGATCACAACTTTCAAACTTGGAAATACAGTACAAAATTAGAGATTTTGTGGCCGTTTTTGCTTTGGTAATAAAAGAGAATAAAAATTGGAGATTGACAAGACCAGTGACGAATTGACAATTGGTTTTTTGGAAAATAAATAATGGGTCCGTTTAGTTCGCGGATTTGAGTTTTTAATTTGAGTTGAAATGTGATTTTATATGAGAATATTTTACTGTAACAAAAAAGTTAGATGTGATTATTTTTGAGAATTTTTTACTGTAACAAAGCTCGAATTCTAAACTCGAATCGGTGAAATGAACGAGGCCATGTTTGTTTAATTCTCTGATTCGAGTTTTTAATTTGAATTTAAATGTGATTTTATGTAATAATTTTTTACTGTAATAAATGTGACTGTTTTTAAGAATTTTTTATTATAATAAATTTTAAATTTTAAATTTAAATCGATAAAATAAGCGGAGTTTAAGTGAATGTTTTATCTACGTGTACTCCAGAATTTGTCTCTCCGTGCGTGTCATACTGTTCAACTTCTAGCCTCTAGCACCTAAAATAGGCGGCAAATTTTTGAAATTATAGGGGTTGTTTAGAGTATGTGCTTTCTCAATAGTAGTTCTCGAAAAAATAAAATTATTAGGAAAAGAAAAGAAAAATTAAAAAATAAACATGGGATGATTGTTTATTGAGGGCCCACTCTACACTGGCACCGTGGCACATTACGTTATTTTAGGTCCCGTTTATTTTAGATTTATTTAGTTTATTATTTTAAATTTTTAATTTGAGTTGAGATGTAATTTTATATGAGAATTTTTTACTGTAGTAAAAAAATTAGATGTGACTGTTTTTGAGAGCTTTTTACTGTAACAAAACTCGAATTCTAAACCTAAATCGGTGAAATGAACGGGGCCTTTATCAATTTGAGTTTAGAATTCGAGTTTTGTTACAGTAAAAAATTTTCAGAAACAGTCACATCTAATTTTTTTATCACAATTTTACATAAAATTACATCTCAATTTAAATTAAAAACTCAAATCAACGAACTAAACAGACCATTAATGCCCACTTACACTGGCACGTTAAATACCATTACTCCCCACTTGGGTTAGTGTATTTTGAGTTGAAATATTTCTCTTTTTTTCCTGAATAAATATTTCTCTTGTTTATTATATACTAGAAGCTTTGTACCTTGGTATTACATTATTTTATACTCGACAAGTTTTTAGACTTCCAATTCAGAATTATCATGTCTCGTTCACTTTACGGATTTAAATTTTCAATTCGAACTGAAATGTAACATTTTCTAAGAACTTTTCACTGTAACAGAAAAAGTTAAATGTGACATTTTCTGAGAGTTTTTTACTGTAAAAATTTAAAATTAAAAACTCAAATCAGTAAAATAAACGAGACCTCTGCTTATCCCATGTTTATTTATTATTCTTATTATTATTATTATTAGTCTATCGTTTCACGTGTGCTTTTTGATAAAAATGAGTTGGGTAAAGTATATACATGCACACGCATATTAACATATATCCAATCACAAGTAGAAACTTTGTTCTATTTGTAAGATTGCAATCTCAATGTCACCTAAACTTGTACCAAAACAAAACAAAAAAAACAAAAAAACAAAAAAAACAAAAAAAAAAAAAACAAAAACAAAAAACTTTCAAGCATCTTTGGCCTGGCCCTATGAGGACATCTCAGCAAACAAAGCAAAAATTTTACAAATTTGCTGAGCGTTTGTACATATATCAAACTCAAGTGAGCACAAGGTAGAAAGAGAGGCAAACTTTTTCTCTTCTTATTTACATGGTAAAGTTTCCAGCCTCATCCACAACCAGATCAAAGCATGAATCTGTTAAAACTGGAATGAAAACTAAAGTCGTGATCTCATAATATATACACCTTTTTGCAAAACCACTATACAATCTCATGCAACTGTCTCCTTACCCGAAACGGCAAGTCTCCAACCACGAATGACGAAATCGAGAATCAACATATACTTCGTTCCCGTTGATGTATATCATCATTCCTATCCACGCAGACATTTATAGCTCATCAGTCATCACACAGTTGAAATCTTATCAAATTAAATAACCCTTGCTAGCTACACATGTTTATACGTATATATTATCTTTATCCTTCGTTCTGTCTATACAGTTCATGCAAGAGGATTGACCCAGTAACACAGCAACTGACATTCAAATGCCCCGCAGAAAATCTCCTAGGCAGGGCTTGCCTCCAGACTTTGCATTGTCAACAAATTTTTACACCATCCTATAGCCGTTTTTGGTGTTATCTCTTCAGAACTTGATCAACTCAAGCAAACCTCGTACACCAATTTTCACCTCTCTATACAAGAGTCTCCTAGAAGTCAATCCCCGTGGAGACTATAATCTGGAGCGACGAATGTTTTTAATACCATGGAAAGGTGAATGCCTACGAGCAGAAGCAAATGGCTGTCCATTCAACGAGCCACAGAATTTGATGTCCCAACCCTCCACATTCTTAGGAACACATGCATCAAACAAAAGCTCACCCAGAACACTATGTGCATTGATGCTCGGGGGACTAGGGAGATGAACTGGTTTGTCTTTCAGTTCATCCTGCGATGGCTCAGAATCTCTACCAGTTTGATGTTCTGCTGAACTTGGCAAATAGAAATGGTCACTTGGTCCAACTGCAACTCTTCTAAGGCTCTGGTTTGAGTTCACAGCTGCTTTCTGGAGGTCACAGATTAACGCAGATATCTCATCATTTGTACTTTCCATGCAAGTTCTTTCATCTTCAAGCTGTTGCATCTTTTGAGAAAAAACTAAAGCTGCCCTTTCAAGCAAATCGGTCACAGCAGCCCTGTACTGGATTGGATAATGCTCATAATGACCTATAATGAAGAAAACATAGTTTAATTCAGTTCTAATCTGATGCAAATATGGCACTAATAGAACACACAAAAAAGTGAAATATGATGTGCATTCCTCTAGAAGAAAAACATTCAACTAATTTAATGTACGAAGACAAAATGCACCAACATCATAGGCAAATAAAAAAATAACGACAATAACAAGAACTACCCTCTCTTGTAAAACACAAACAGATTTAACCTTTTTACGACGCGAGACTGCAAGGCATTCCATACTGATGTTCATATGTGAAGCATCCATAATACATTAACATAGAAAACCAAGCAAGAAAAATCATTGATAATCAACTATCGTGAAATATGAGAGAATGAATATGAATTCTCATTGATTGAATGAATAAATTTACAGAGTATTAGAAGACTATATAAGAATACACACCTAGACTAAAAAGGAAATAATCTATGCCTATTAATCCCATGATTCCAGCGATATCAAGAAAAATATTCTACACACTAATTTAGTCATAGTAATCAAGAAATTAATTACAAAAAACTAATTACAATTTACAGCTGTATTTTCCCACATCAACGATTATGCATATACAGAGTTGAATAGATATATCAACATATATTAGCATCAAGAGGTGATTAAAACGGTGCCAAACAAAGCTCCAGAATTCATGTCTAATGGTTTCCTGAAGGCTATATGCACAACACCTGACATCCAAGATAATTAAGGCAGTTTACTCAATAATGAGTACCAAAAGTAGAGGGGTATACTAATGCCAAAAAGATAAAGGTAAAAAATAAGAGAAAGCCTGTAGACAAACCTATGTGCGGGGAACCCTTCAGTTTCACAAGCTTCACATCTCCCCCGAGTTCTTGTAAACGTTGAGTAAAATTGCAGATGATATGATAGGGAGCAAGATCATCTTTTTCAGAGCCTAAAATAAGAAAAGGTGCTCCGAAATTCTACCAAAAAAACAAAAACAAAAAAAAAGTAAAGAAACTTTGCCCATAAGCAAGTAACCAACGATCTTAGGTGGATAATGCAAGATAGAAGCTTACAACAGAAGAGTGTAACGCCTGCCAATACTCAGTACGTTGGGACTCAAATCTAGTAAGATACAAAGCATCTAGACCAGAAGCAATGCCTTTAGCTACCCAAGAAACAAGTTTCGAAGACCCGGGCACTTTTAGAATGGTGGGGTGAAGCGCGTACCGTGTGCCCAAATCACTTGTGAAATCAACTGGACTAGAATCAAAGATATTTCCAGAAATACAATTTCTAACCAATCGATATTCACCCTACACAAAGCCAAAAAAAAAAAAAAAAGAGAATGAAAAATTAGCCAGAGTAAACCAGTTCAGTTATCGAGGCCTTTGAAAAAATAACTCTTTTGAAAAGTTTTATTAGTAAAATAACTTTTCAAAAATTTTTATTTGCAAAATGACCTCATTTTACAAAGAATGAGTAAATGTCTTTCTTCATAAAAAATAGAAGAAGGTCATTTTACTAATTTCACTTTGTTGAAAAGTCATTCTAGCATATTGCCCCAATCAGTTAAATGGGCACTTCACTACCGCACCAAAAATTAGCCAGAGTAAAGAATCAAACCATACCGGATACAGCTGGCTTTCACTTATTCCCTCAATAATCTGCATACACATACGACTTGAACATCATCATCATTTCCACATTTGAAAGAAAAGCACTGACATGTCAAATAATCTCTAGAATATCAACAATTAATCTTCACAAAACTCGCGTTCACAGTTATATACCTGAAAAACTTTATACATGCTAGCTTTTGTACCACCCGAGAAAGCGGCAAATACCACAGGACATGGCTTGACCCGTAGCTCCTGCCACCCCCAAAAAACAGAAAGGATATCATTTACAGACAACTTAAGCCAAATAATTAATAGGATATGAAAAGCCTTAGTTATCCCATATTCATTTTTTCTAATATATATATATATATATATATATATATGAATTGGTTGGTACAGTATTTCACACGATTGAAGTCGGTATATCAGTATGACAATTTAATTTCAATTTTCATCAGCATAGATAACCAAGGAATTATTTGCCTTAGCATGTAATCGCACATCTATACTATCACTAAAATGCCAATCTTATCTCAAGAACATTAAATGTAACAACTACCAGTGAAACTGACCTCCACAAGCTCATTGAGAACGACAAATGCTGATGACATGGCCCGCTCGGGATAAAATCTGCACAAAGCTTTCATCATAAGTGAAAACAATCACATTCAACTTCAACCCTTCAAAGTTTGCTCAGTTCATTTTAGTAAGCTGATTACACTTTCTAGACACGCTTAACCATCAGGTCAAACTCGCAATAATTATCGAAAGATACCCAAAAAGAGAAAACAAAAAATCTCATATTTCCAATTGTTACCTAATAGTTCAAACCCACAAAAAAAAAATCAAAAATCGAAAAAACGGAATCTGATAAGTCTCATATTGAGAGAAAAACATAACAAAGGAAGCGAGAAAATCTTACGCATCGACAAATTGGGCATGGCAAACGAGGGAATTCCAACCGAGAGAGGCGTACAAATCGACGAAATTCTTCAAGTGGTTCTCGTGAATCGAAACCCAGGAGAAGAGAACCACGACGCCTTTGAAATCCGAGACCTCCTTTCGCCCCCAATAGACCCCTCCACCACCAGCACCAGCCGCCATGGATTGGATTTCTTCGGAACAAGAAAATTCGAGATTTTTGGTGTTTGTTTTGGTTAAGAGTTAATCCTGAGAAGATAACCACTCGGGCTTGTGTGCGAAATCTGTGTGATGTATACTCGTGGCTCGTGACTCGTGGCTCGGAATGCGAGTTAAATGCATGCGGGACCCACCTCCTCTGAGCATACTCATCTTCGCCACGTTTTCTTACCTAGTACGATGTCGTATTGATTTGGTCCCGACCTATTTGTTTCTTGACAGATTACTCCCTAAATTTTGGATTTTTAGAAGTTCTCGTCCCTGATGTTTGGTTAAAATTTCTTGAAATTTAAGAAAGATGATCGCATCATTCTGGCGTAGTAATGGGCCTGTTTGTTTCCGTTTTTATTTTTATTTTTCACAATTTTTGAGAATAAAAAATGAAAACGTGTAATGAAAACGCGTTTGGCGTAAAATTTTCCAAAACTTAAAAACAAAAACGATCTTGTCTTTTTCTGAAAATTTGAAAACAGATTATTTCCGTTTTCATTTTTCCGTTTTCGTTTTCTCTCCTCAGGTCTGACCATCTACGATTCCTAACTGATAATGTTATATTAATATATTTATTTAATTTATTTAATATTATTATTTATTTAATATATTATTAATTTAAATATTATTACATGTTTTTAAAAATTACACTACCAAACACAATTTCAGTTTTTTTAAACTGAAAACAATCTCATAATAAATTTATGTTTCTTCTTTTTTTTTTAATTTTTTTTCATCATAATCTGATCATATTTATTTTTTATTATAATGTAATGTTTTTTTTTTATGATTTTCTAAGAATGGTATTACTTATATTGTTTTGCTTTTCATTTTCATTATAATCTAATAGATTATAATTATTTTAGTGAACATACTTATTCTTTCTATACATATTTTTTAGTTAGGTTTTTTATTTTTTCTTTATTAGAATTTTTCTTTCATTAAGGTCTTATTATTTGTCTTCTTTATTGTAATGCTTTTTTGATGATTTTCTGTGAATAATATTATTTTTTTACTTTATTTTTCCTTTCATTATGGCTTGATCATTATTTTAATGAAAATATTTATTATTTTTGTACATATTTCATGAGTTTTGAGGTTTTTGACCCTTTTTTGTCGTGGTTGTAGAGTTTTTTGGGCTGCCTTTTTTTTTTGTGTGTTTTTAATGTACAAATAGTTTGTTCTTTTATTTTTTCTTTTTTTGTTTAAATAAAAAAATTGACTTCTCACTAAACAATTTCATTAAATGCAATTCTTGTGGCTTTAGGGTAGCTGACTTTTTTATATTAAAAATTTATATAGTTTAATGTTCAGATTTTGTCTCACTTTTCAGACTTTTTTGTGGTTTAATTATTTCTGTCCTTTTTTATTATACGAGGATAAAAATATCTTTATATATAATAGTCGATAGTTTTGTAAATAAATGAGAATATAGACATTTTTAAAAATAAAATTCTCATATTGACATTTATGTAAATCACCCATATATTAATTTTGATTGGACACTTTCCCTTATAGAGGGTGCCTTTCTATTAGGCAACTTCTGAAAGTGATTAGAGAAAATTATAGAGATTACATTACTGGATATATGCACGTAAATAATTATATATATATACATATATATATATATGAATAGAAGTATTTGGTACTTATTGTCACATATCTAGAATCACTTTGATCTCACCACACAGAAGTATTCCGCGTTCAAATACCAAAAACACCCTTGGTCCCAATAGAAGAAGACTGATGTGGGACTACGACTTGGGAGTTGGGTCTTGGGCCCTCTCTTTAAAGGGCTTGGACGCAGGATAAAAGGCCTGATTTTACTCTTTTTACCATGAGAAGTTTTAAGGAACTCTCCTCTGGTGAGTGAGTTTATGATTTACGTCATTATTCAACACTATAAAATGTATTTCATCACTTTCTTCCTTTATATATTAATGATCTACTTGATTAATAGGTTTGAACTGAAAATTTTAAACAAAAACTCAAAATTTTAGGAGGAATTGCGATTTAAATCTATGAATTAAACGGTATCTACATTAAAAAACAAAATTCTGAGAGAAAGATACAAACTAAATGGATAAGCTAGGTGGGGGCATATTCTATCTATTGCCTTTGCCAATGATTAATAGAGTATTTTTTTCCTTTTTTTTATTGTAATCTTTGCGGGGAAAAACCATTTTTTCTTTTTTGTTTTTGCTAAACTTTGTTGGGAAGAACATATTATTTACTAAACTAACTTTCGGCTGTTTAACTCATAACTACTAGGTGTGTTCATCGAATCCGTCAATCCGTATAATCTAATATGTTACTGTGGATTGGATTGAATTACAAAAAGTTTTAAATTCATAATGAGTTGAGATTTTTTCAATCCAGAATAACGGATTGGATTGCGTATTGAGAAATGCCCAATCTGTATAATCAGCCTAGCTAAATTATACATATATTATATATATTTTTTCATATATGTTTAAATAACATATGTAAATTTTTTTTTTCAATTATACAATATATATAGTTTAAGTGTATATGTAATGATGTATGGAATCTCAATACTATTCTAATTTTATGTTATGTTATGTTTGTGTTTAATTTTGTTATTAATTTTATGAGAATATTGGAAAAAAAAAATATGAAATACAAGAGTCAAGGTCCAAACGTAGGCTAATCCGCGATTCCGCATAATCCAATCTACTGAATTCGTTGCGGATTGGATTGGGGTTTAACTTAATTTAGAAATTTAATTAATATTAATTAATTAAGTAAATTAGTTAAGGATAAAAGATGGATGATTATTTAGCAAAGGAAATTTAATTAACAAAGAATTACATAGAAAAGTAATTAATTTAATTAATTAAATAAGGATAGAAATATGGATATTTATTTAAGTAACGGATTGTGGATTAAACCTTAATTCATGTAATCTGATCCGCAAACACCCCTAGCTGAAATGGGAAGTTGGTGATTTGAGAATTTGATCATAAGTAACATCTCTTTGAAATTAAACAGGACCTAACACTCTGTGAATACTTAACTAGCCATGAAGAAATGAAATGTTAAAAGATATAAATTACATACACAAGATATAAATTAACACCTACTGGCTCATCCTCAACTGTCAAACCGATTAATTTTACTTGTCATCAACTACCACTATCAGATACGTTAATTTTGATTGAACCACACTTTCATGCATTTTCATGCATTAAAAGAAAAATAGTTAAGTGGTACAGCTACTCTTTTGGAACTTCTCACGAGCATTTATACGAGCAACACAAAGTTTCAAAGAACGTCAATCGGTATAGATAATTCCCTCAGTGTCTGTTTGGAATTTTTTATTAACCAACTTAATGGCACTATTAAAAAATAATAAATTACTAGCTATCTATCTATTTTCTAACATTGAGTTTTGTCATTTCAGAAACTCTCATGCATTCTTTATTGTTATTTTAATACAGATCTAAATAAAAAGAAATTTAGTGCATTAATCTTTTCAACAACTCAAAAGAATAGTGATTAAAAACTCATTAATGCCCAACTAGAAGTCAAATTGCTCATGGGGTTGCTGTGCATATATTTAATTTACCAAAAAACTGACATAGAATTCAGCAAGCTTCTTGAACAAACACAAATAAGGTAAAAGTAATTCCTTGTAACCACCAAAATCAGTTTCATAAGTAGAGAAAAACGGTAAGAAATCACCCAAATCGAAACCAAACGCTCCTTCATTAATAAGCTAACATTCTTTTTACTCTTCTCCGAGTGTCTCTGAATTAAGTCAGATTTCCTGCAATAAAAATAAATAAAAATGTGGGCAATCAGATCCAAAGCAAGCCACTCCACCATCGCACGTGCATATACCCTTCTTGTTCTCTTCTCTTATTAATGCATTTTTTGTGTTCTCCATTTTCTTTTTATTTCTTTTTTTTTTTTTTTGGTTTTGAAAAATATAACATGCTGCGTTTAATTTTGTTTTGTTTTTATGCTTGAAAAAGTGAAACCTGGAGGGCTGGAACCTCACATGGAATGAGACAGGATTGATTGCTTTTTGACACGTGTGTAATCATGCTAGTAAGCGTGTATCTGCTGCTTTTGTTTCTTTGCCTTCCCTTGCCTTGGCCTCCTTTTGTGGCTGCAGGCTCCCTCAGGGGTCAGGACTCAGGACGAATAATCCCTCATCATGACACTTTTTTTTTCTTTTCTTTAAGCTCAAAAGCAAAAAAAAAAAAAAAAAAAAAAAAAAAAAAAAAAAAAAAAAAAAATTTCGCTCAATCAACACTTCCATGTGATCCAAATACAAATGTGAAAATGCATGACTGCCCACTTGTGTTCCTTCTATTTTTCTTAATGTGAGATTCACGAGGGGTCGTGTGGTTTGAAAGGAAAAGTGGGACTTGGGAGGAAGAAGACGAATGACAGGGTTTTTTATTTATTTTTATTTTTATAATTAATAGAAGGATTACGGTACTAATATATAGTTGTTTAGTAGAAAAAAGAGAGGAGAAAATGGATTAAGTGGAAGATTTTAAATCCTTCAAAATACCCTAATTTTAGTTTAGAGATGAAGAGATTGGAAGGAATTCGTACAAAACACAATAGAATAAAAGACCTCTCATTTCTTTCTATTTTCCTCACTTATATTTTCTATTTTCGTTCCCCCTTGGCTCTTACCAGTACCCTCACACTAAAGTAACAATTGAAATAGGAGGGGTAAAAGGTTTTTTGAACCCAATGGAATCTTGTGGTTTTTTTTATTTATTTTTAATTTTTTTTTATATGCTTGAAATGCCAATTATAGCACCAAAGCCGGCCTTTGATGCAACTCTTTTACTTTTTAACTCGATTAGCCAATTTTTGCATTCTATGGTCCCCACCCAATCGTTATAATTGTCCTATCTACACCAAGGAGAAGGAATCGTTTCTAGTACTTGAACGCATATCCCGGAGGAGGGGAAAGGAATCTCGATAACAAGATGTAGTAAAAACAAAGAACAAGAAAGGCAGTAGTAAACAACTGTAATATATCATACGCGTACAAAAGCTAAAGGGAAACAAAATGGCTAGAGCAAACTGAAAAAGGAAAATTACAAATTGGAAGCAGCCAAAAGAGACCCAAACAAAAAGCACTTTTGCAATTAATCCAAAAACCAAACTACCAATATTTAAATTAATGCACATCCTTCCAAATAATTACGTCTCTACTCTACCCAAGTCCCATCCAATACTGGCAATTAGTTATATAATTAGAGCTTAAAAAATAAGGACGTGTGTGTTTATTACAAATTTTGCAAGATGGGAAAGAAGCTTCTATGGAATTTTGGTACGTACTTCAAGTAACAGACAAACAGTGCTTCCTTCTTCTTCTTACAATGTAGACTAAGAAAAATAAATTAAAGAAAAAAACTGTACAAATAACAAAAGTCTCCTTCCTACCCTGTCATTTTAGCCTAATCCCCTTCTCCATCATTTTTTGTGTGTTTTCCGAATTTAACCTTCAAGGCTTCAAACAAACCCAGTGGTAACGACCCTCCAAGGGCATATCGTTCACAATGTCGTAGTTGTACCTGCACCGGAAAATGGGAAAAGTTGTTAGTTAGTTAGCGAGGTCTGATTCATTCTTCTGATTGTTTGATTCCTCGCAGTGCTACAGTGCGCCCCTTGCGCACATTAGCGGAGAGAGGCTTATCCTACGCCCTCTCTGACAAAGTACCACTAACAAAACCACTACTATCAACTATCTATGTAATGCCATAACATAATATCAGACTCACTCAGTACTCACTTTTCTGCGAAACGCTTTTGCTCCGACTTCTCCGCCACCGCGAAGAACTTCTCGATCTCGTCTTCCGGAGGCGCCTTCTCCGCCGCCGGCGATCTTCTTCTCCGGTCAGCCGCCGCCGTTTCCTCGGAATCCACGCTCAGCTCGCTTGACGGCGACGTCGTTTCCCTGCCGATCATTTGCGCTAATTATTGTTAGTGAAATATGTGGGTTTCGTATGAGAGAGAGAGAGAGAGAGAGAGAGAGAGAAGAGGCGCTGGCCTGAAGTTCTTGTTCATGTTTTTTATGGACGTTGAGTCGACGGTTTCGAATTCGAATCTCTTGACCTGCAATAATTAATAAAGCGCATTTGGACACTGTTAAATGATTTTGGAATTTGGATTTTGAATTTTGAAATTTGAATTAAAATCCGGTTATTACTACAGCAGTAATTTGTAACGGGAGAGATCAGACAGAAGATCCAGTACTGTTTGTTTACTTTGAAAATGCATGAAAAGCTATATTCGAGAAAAAAGAAATATAATATTAGGAAAATGTAACAATAAATTCTTCATTCTTCAACACTTTCAGTGCTGGAATTGAGCTGTAGGTTTTTAAAGACGATAATTCAAACGCGCTTATTTTCTCTTCATTTTCCCGAGAAACAACCAGACAATGAATTAAGCAAATTTGAGAGAGTAAAGAAACAACAAAAAGAAAAAAAAAGAAAAGAAAAACGAAGGAGAGTGCAAATTGAAGAAACAAAACCGACCTCCAGATCCACAAGTCGCAAGCCGTCTTTAACGACGTCACTCGACTCGTTGCTGGAGCAGCAAGACGCCGGCGACCGATCCAGGCAGAAGCTGGCCGAGCAAGTATCGCCGTCGTCCCAGTACTTCACCGGAGAATTCACGCCCAACCTTCCGATTCCTAGCTCATCATCACCATCATCGTCAATGTCCACCGTAGAGAACTCTTCTATTTTCCTCCTCTTCGACGTGTTGTCCGCGCTCGAAGCTGCCCCCATTGCTGAAATTCCTGCATTTCGCTTACAATCCCCCATCTCTCTCTCTCTCTCTCTCTAACTCTTATCTCTTCTGTGTAATTCTGGAATTCTAGAGAGAGAAAGTGTGTGGAGTGGAAAGTGGGAGATCCGAGAGGGATGTTGATGAAGAGGCGGGCCGGTAATTTATTAGACGGCTAAGATTTCTTGTTTCCAAATTTACTTATTTATTTATTCTCGATTTTGTGAAGGAAATTTTTTTTTTTTTTGCGCTGGCAGTTACTGTTATAAAGTGTGGGACTGACGGGGTAAAGGGCGACAATTAGCGAAAACGGCGCCGTTTCGAATATCTGGGCCGTTGAGGGATCCCAGGAAACGAACATACCGTCATCTTTTTTTTTTCCTCAAAATAATAATAACAATTACGACTCGGTAAAAGGGCAGGGGACGCCAAAACGCAAACTCGAGCGTCGTTTTAGTTAATCTCCTTATTAATAACTAATTAATTGATATTAATGTCTAAGCTGTTCGCCTCCTCACAATTAATATAGATATATATATATATATTTATACATTTCTGTTTTGTTTTTATCCTGAAAGAAAAGGGGAAAAGAAAAGATAAAGAAGCCAAAGATTGTAATTAAGAAGTTGTAGACAAATATGGATAAGATTCTTTTTCCCTCACTTTCTTTTATTGACAGTAGAGACAAGTACAATGCTACAAAGAGTCTACAAGTTTGATGTGACCAAAGACAAGGTGATACATTAATCTTTCTTTCATTTCTTTTCCCTTCTATTTTGTACTATGGCAGAGAAAATGAGACATATATATGTTTGTGTGTATATGCATGTGTACATAAATATCAACTCTTTTTAATTTTATACACCTATAGATATAGAAATACAAATATCAACCAACTTGGTGGCTGAATCGTACGCTCGACCAGTTGAAATTGGTTGTAGATATCTCAGATTTCATGTGAGAAATTTTCAATAAGAAATATAATTAATTTATATCTTATAAGTTCTTTCAAAAAATTTAAAAAAGAATAAAAATGTATAATTTATATGTAATCAGATGTTTTACATGCGACAGAAGAATTTGATTGTAGATGAAGCAGCTTTCAATGGTTGAACATAACTTTTTTTTTTTTTTGTGGGTTTTCTTTTGATAGACATAAATTTCAAATAGGTGCCAAAATTTGTTTTGTTAACTTTTTTTTTTTTTTTTTCAAAAAAGGTTTGTTTTGTTAAACTTTGATATACTGTATGTAACATAAGTGTTTATTTTCGAAAAAAAAGAACATAAGTGTTACTAAAGTAGTCCTATATCCTTTTTTTTTTTTCAGAAAATATTGTTGTTCGTGGTTAGTTGATAATTACAATTTTTAGTATTCGAATTTCAGATCATATGTATGTATGTATACACATTTATTTCAATTAAATTAACCCAGTTAATTGCCGTCCAACGACTAAATTTCTTACATGAAGTTTGAGAAAGAATTTTACATAAATTGAATTATGAAATTCAAACCAACTAATCATATGCAAATCGTACTTACACAACTACAAGTCTATAAATAACCAATTTGAAACTTGAAGTGAGAGTACGACTCAGCTATAGCTTATATTTTATAAGGGTTAATCAACATGAATATACCTCCCCTTTTTCAGGTTATTTATTTATTTTTTATTTTTTTCAAATTTGTTATTTTATTTTTGAAAAGTTTCTTTCAATTTCATTTCCCCCATACTTTTTTTTACCAAAAAAAAAAAAATTAAGCGAAAAGAAAAAAATACCTTTAAATAAACATATTGTAAACATTTATAAAAAAAAAAAAAAAAAAAAAAACCCTAATAGGACATAAAATTTCAAAAGGAAAAAAAAAAAAAAAAAGATCCGGAAGTTTAAGGTCTTCAATGTTTAAAGAACTTTTCATAAAAAAAGGTATATGCGGCATGTTTAGAAGAGCTTCTTAAAAGTTATTTTTAACTTTCTAAGTTCAAAAGCTTATCGAAGTGTTTAAATACTTATTGAAAAGTTACAATTTTTATTTTTTTTCTTCTACTGACTAAAAGCAAAAGAAAAATTCTGTCAAACGGTAATTAAATTAACCAGACCTAATTGCCGTCCAACGATTTAATTTCGCCCATGTACTTTAAATTTATTGGGGGAGTTGATTTTGAGGGATATATGTATATGTAAATGTTTTAACCTATAATTAACAAATGAAACCTTAACCATTTCAACAGCTAGAAAGTTCACACTCAATACATACCTGATGCATCATTTAATTTTCAAAGAGAAAAGAGAGATGAGCGGAAGAATATTGTGCGTTTTTTTTTTAATGAATAAAGGAAATTATTAATAGTGTTAAAGTTACAGAAGAGTCCGATCAAATTTACTTACCATACACATTTTTCTTTTGTTGGATTGGATGGGCAAGACATCACAACAAAACAATTTATTGTTGGCAATTAATTATACTTAACAAGAGGGTTAATTATAGATCTCTGAAAACATATATTATATGCTAGATTAAGGACTATTGACTTCTCACAGACGTCCTACTACTATGATGTAAGGAAATTTAACACTATTCATGAGTGAAAAAGAAAAATACAAATAGAAACCTATAAATTACAAGTTAGACAGAGTTTTATATGACGAGATAATTAAAAATAACTGAGGTTATTATGTGATTAGTTGATATTCAAAATATACAATTCAAGCAGACAAAAATTAGGAAAGAGTAGTGAAAGGAGAGAAGAAAACTGGTAAAAGATTTACAATCAATTGGGACAAGAAGGAAAACTGGCAGGTAATATATCATAATTTGCACGAAAAATGAGAAAGAAAAAAACCTGCAATTTACAATAGGGAATTCGTAGGTGTTGTACACTAGCAATCATGCATTTGGATCGATCGGGTAAGGAGAATTGTTGAAACTACTAAAAGTTAAAACATATATGAGCGTTCTCATCACCAGTCACCAAGTTAAAGTCAAGGTGAAATAACAATGAACTTGATTATGTTTGTGAGTGAAGCTCTTAATTACAAAAGATTTATCTTTGTTGCTAATAAGTACTTGTTCAATTAAGAAGAAATATGTTGGGGGATTTTCCTCAAGGAGTTGAATCTTGATCTTGGGAACATTCTTTTATGAGACCAATCCTCGATATGAATAGAGGAGACTTGGACATTGATATTTGTAGATTGAACTCGACGGGCAACCTCAAGATAACATTGGCAACAGGTTGACCTCAATCCTTCGAGAGGGGTTGGGAGTCGAAAAAACCATCAATTGCAGTTTAAGAACATCTCTAATACAATGCTATAATTAATGTGCTAATTGTAAATTTAATATTTGAGTGTAAAAAATATTATCTAATACAATGCTATTTGTTGTGTCAAATTTCTCATGTGCTATACTTTCTGATAAATTTCCCACCAATTATAGCATATGAAAAATTTACCATATGCTATACTTTACGTTCTTCTCTATCCTCCATTATTTTACTGATTGCGTATCGAAGTATTCTCTGAAAATACGAGTCGGCAAAAAAAAAAATGAAAGAATGTTGATGACAGAATATCATTTTCACTCCAAAATAATTAAGGGAAAATTTCACCATACAAGAGGAAAAAGTAGAACAGATTCTAGATAAACATAAATTGCATCTGGTCAAGAAATAGGATGTCCTTAAGGAGGAAACCCCCAGTGTTAATGACAAGCAATATTACTTCGTTTCTATCCTCATTTCTATGGTTTTTGGTCACATAATGAACATATGATGCATTCTATTCCAAGACACGTAGATGCAATATCAAATTTAGAAAGGGAAAAAAAAGGAGCCACGATGACTTTTTTTTTTCTCCTTTATGAATATTACCTTCATTGACACGTAGGTAATTATTAAGTTAATTCTACTTTTCACTGCTTCAACAGGAGATTCAACGTTTGTACCACAATGTATTATTCTATGCATAAAAAGTATATGAATGTGATGGTTTATTATCTTAAAAAGAGAAAATTAGGGCTCTTTCTAATTTTTACATGGTAGGATCTCTTTTCGGTTTTATCTATTTTTTATCGTTGAATTTTATTAAAATAAAAAAAAATATGCAGAGTAAATAATTTATAATATAAATTTGATAGTTTAAAAAAATAAAAAAAAATAGGTGTAGTTCATTTTTTCAAAACCTAAATAAAAATCTCCCAAAATAAAAAAAAAATATGCAGAGTAAATAATTTATAATATAAATTTGATAGTTTAAAAAAAAAAAAAAAATAGGTGTAGTTCATTTTTTCAAAACCTAAATAAAAATCTCCAAAAACTAGTAGTAGTGAGTCAGTTATACAAATAGATTCTCTTGATCCAAGTTTTTAACGAGTTTTGTGACAATCATGATCAATCAAGTATAATATGAACTTTTCAAAATAAATTTAAACTATCACATCAACGCGTTTTAGGGTTTGTAGAGGGAGATTATCATGCCCTAGAAACGTTCAAAATATGGCAGATTTGTAGGGCATAGACAAAGAGTGGTACTGGCCCCCAAGAGTTAGCTTTTCCAAAAGGGAAACCATTCATGTCTTTCTACAGCATAGTTGCATAGGCTTTCATAATTTTGATAAAGTACCTTTACTGGTACTCCTAAGTTTATCATGATCTCATCTTCACCTTCAAACAGTTGTTAAAAAGTGGAGCTTTTTCCTTACCTCATCTCAGGGAAAATTCACAGAACCCATTTGTTTTTGAAAGGAAAAGAAATTTTTGAATTGAAAAAGTAGACAGATGGATTACCCCAGTTGTCACCAAATGGTACATGGTACTTGCATATATTACAAGGGAACAAAAGACATTATTTCCATTTGCCACAATACAACACAAAGGTGAAATGAAATCCGCAAGAATGATAGACTTTCCTCTTTCCACCTAAATATAATAACCCGTTTCCACTAATTACCCTCTCCTTTCGCAAGTAACTAGTAAAGTTTTAAGTCTCGTTCATTTTACCGATTTGAGTTTTTAGTTCTAAGTGTTTACAGTTAAAAGTTTTTAAAAAAAATATCAAATATAACTTTTTTTATTATAATTAAAAGCTCTAAAAAAATATTACATTTAAGATTGAATTAAAAATTCGAATCCACAAAGCGAACGAGACCCTAATTTTCACTGTAACAAAAAAAGTATTTATAGATTGTGTATAAAAATTTTAAGAGTTTAAGAATTGATTTCACTTCTTTTGTCCCTATGTTGAATAGAAAGGAATTAACGCGTCCATACACGGAGTGAGGTAGGGTTTAGTAGGGGCTCAAAGCCCCACTCAATTAATTATTATTTTTTTTCAAAAAAAACCACCTATAAAAATATGTAATTTATTATACCAATATTCATATAGCCCCACTAAATATTAAACGTTTAATTCTATAATCTTATTTTTTTATTATTTTTAATTATATTAGCTCCTACTGATAAATGTTCTGGGTTCCGTCACTGAACACGTTCCACACTTTGAGCGTTTTCCTCGTACTATTTTTTGTCTGCGTTTCCATAAACCATCATACTGTTTTTGATACCTTTTCTTTTGTTGCTTGTGAACTTTTTTTTTTTTTCCCCTTGAAACCTCTTCAGTGCTAGAAATCATCTTTCCAATCTAATGTGTATTATATGTAGTGGTCCATAATGTTATCAAGATCATGCACTTAATTAACTACTTAATGGTGCTATATGAAAATGTTTGTCTCCAATCTCTAAAGTGTAAATATTACTACTCACATTGAAGTGAAATTTAACTTGAAAGCATTAATCATCAGACTCGAAATTTTTTTACACTCTCATTCTAAATCCATTTAATAAAGCACCTCGTCTTAGTAATTTTCTAATTTCTTTCTTTCTTCTCTTATATTTTTATTTTTAAGTTTGTTTTGGGTGAGAGTCATGAAACAAAATTACATGACAATTTAAAGAAGTTACATCCCAATTTTAAAAGAATACATTTCTTATTTATTTCTTTTTTAAGATGAAAGGACGCACTAAATAATAGGACATTTTCAAGCATAACATAACATTTTCTACTCTTTCAAGCGTAGCATAAAAGATAAAAAGTCACCACTAGATAAGGGGACATTTTCAAAATTGTCCTAATAAAATCCGTATATTTGTGTGAGCTCCTCAATGACATTTTTATTCAAGAGAAAATTTTCAATTTAGTAATCTGTGTTATAGCGAAATTGTCTTTTAATATTACGTATTTTTTTATGATTTTAAATTGGTATCTCTATCTTTTAAAATATCAATTTATAGTACCTTGAGGCTTTTTTTGGGACATGAAATGTCGAATTTATCGTTTTAATAATTTTTTATTTGATTGATATGAATTTACTCCTTTAAGATTTTTAAAGGCAAAATGGATGTTTAATTACATGGATAAGGTTTTTTTTTTAAAACATTTAAAAGGTAAATTTGACATTTTATGTCCGAAAAAAGGGCCTCGAGGTACCAAAAAATGAATTTTTTTTTTTCTAAACGTTGAGGTACTAATTTAAAATTACGAAAAACATGGGATACTAAGAGATGATTTTACTATAACACATGATACCAAAGTGAAATTATCCTTGAATAAAAATGTCATTAAGGTGCTCACAAAAATATATAGATTTTGAAAGGACAATTTTGGAAATGTCCCCTTATTTAGTGCTGACTTTTTATCTTTTACTAGTTTCAGGGACATATTGAGCACGTATTACCGTGTGTGCCAAGCAGTTTATTAAAGAAACTCATTTTAATTTTAAACGCATTGTAGTATAAGAGATTAAAAACAGTTAAATATATGTGTAATTTTCCATGAGGCGCATATAAGAAAATTAGATTTTTTAAAAATAGATGTATCAAAATGTGTGTTTCAATCAGAATGTATGTTTACGTCGAATGTTGTATTATCATAAATAAAATTGAATATGCTAAAAAAATATTTTGATATGGAAAAATCAAGCAAAAAACTAATTAGAGTGTACATATGAAAAAAAAATGTTTATGTATGTGCATATTTAAGCATCATTATTTCAACAATGATTTTTTTTAAATATAAAACATATTTAAAAACAAATCAAATATAGTAAAGTAATTAGGGTGTACATATGAGAAGAAGAAGAAGAATGTTTGCTAAAGGATATATTCGGGGAAAAATATTTCAATGTAGTTAATAAGAATAAAAAACTAGTTAAATACATGTAACCTAAAATACATAAAGGATTGCAAGAAAACTACTTAGAGTAAAAACATATTTGTAAAAAGTATTTTAACTCAAAAATTAGAGAAGAAAAAAATAAGAATAGTAAGAAAACTATGTTCATGGGTTTAAACTCATGATTTTTATTTTACTACAGTGTTTTATATAACAAAATACTTGAATTTAAAAAGTTTGCACCAATGGAGTCAATCAAAATCACTGGTTTAAATTCATGAACCAAACAGACTGTTGAGTAAGAATATAAAAATATTTTAACTAAGAAATTAAGAAGGAAAAAATAATTTAACGGAGTGATTTTAAAAATATATGTGGAAAAAGGTCAAAGAAATGAGAAACAACAAAATAAATGGCAAATATGTAAACAAAAAATAATTGAGGATTAAAAAACAAAAGTAAGAAAAGCAAAAAAAAAAAAAAAAAAAAAGAGCAAAACGATCTCCACGCGTCAACCCAACGAGCATAAGCGTTTACACGCTTTTAATATAGGTAGATGTTATGTTTGAAACAGAGAATAGTAAAAGGAATTATTGGAGAATTTTAGAATAAAAAAATATATTGACTTGCTTGCATCCTTTCAACTTTTAAAGAAAATAAAGAAGGAATGCATTTATTTTAAGAAAAAGTTACAGGAGAAAATGTTGCACAAAAAACAAGAATTAAAATAACTATTTAACTCTTAATTACACCTTGTCTTTTTCCTTTCCATGATAAAATAATTTCTATAAAATTCTCCTATTTTCTCTTCTACCAAAACATTATAAAAGAAAGCGTAGTTTTTTGCTTTTTATCTCCCTCACTTGGATTTTTATCTTCTTCGTCCGCATTTTTCATCTATCTTACCAAACAGAGTGTCGTGTACGTCTCTCTCTCTCTCTCTCTCTCTCTCTCTCTCTAATCATTATATCAATTAGTAAACCTTATTCTAGAAGACGACAGGTTTCTTCTTTGCCAATGCTGAATTTATTTGGTAATGTCAGTACTACCGTACACAGGTTGCACCACTCCTTTAAAACCAAATGTTTTATATTTATGCGAAACGACACATGAATAGCTCTTTGTGGGCTTTTCAATCAAACTTGACTGCGTAGATTCAATTTCTTGATCAGTGTCAAAAAGGACTACCAAACAAACTATCTTTTGAACTAGAGAGTTGGCCAATTCATCAATGATATACTAAATATATATATATATATAAAGATATAAAATAGTCAAACATAATATATGGAAAAAGATAATAATGTCGTTGACCAGCTATGTATTTTGCTCTTTGGCAGTTATGACAAGAAGGATCTGAACCAAGGAATAATAGCAAATAAACAAAAAAAGTTAATGAGCTTCAAACAATACTAGTAGCAACTGAATAACACAATCATGGTGAAGAGAAAGATTGTTGATGAAGTGAATCATGAAAACATATAACTACACAACTCAAACAATGGTCAGAATAATTCTTTTTCTTTTTTTTTTTTTTTTCCCCTCACTTTGTTATTTGCGTCTTTGTTTTGTTTTTTGTTTGTTTGTTTGTTTTTTTTTTTTTTGCACCTCTGTTACTCTGTTTTGAGGACCACGTAGGGGAGAATCTGCACTTTCATTGTTATACGTTAAGAATTAAGATAGGTATGAGTCACCAAACCTCGACTAGCTTGGAAGAAGGCAAAAATGGGTAAGAATAGAGAGCACCTAGAAACTTGTTAGTTCTACCTCTTTCCTTTCCTGAACATGAACCTTGAGTCAGCAAAGCCTGAGAGAGAGAGGGAGGGAGGGAGGGAGGGAGAGAGAGAGAGGGAGAAGAATCGTCAGTATTTCCAGAGCAAGAAGTATCGTGCTTTGCTTTGCTCTAGCAAAAGCAAATTTTTTATGTGCAAGACGTGGAAGACAGAGATCAGTGAAGAGCAAGAGCAATTTAATTTTTGAACCTCCTACCTTTCATAAGGAATCCCCGTATAATCGTTGCCTGCATTTATTTTATAGTTATTTTTACTGTATATCAGATTTTTTTTTAAATCTTTTTACTCATCATTGGTTGGTACTTGGTAGACAAAGATGACGCTATAAATATCACAATTCAGAATATTGAGTTTGAATCTCTGCACCAAGATCTCTCCACGTATTTACAGAACACCATGCAGTTTAGCATGGCTCGTTTCCTTTTTTTTTTTTTTTTTGGCCTCTAGGTGTTAGCTACTTTGCTTATAAAATATGGAACTAGCAATTATATATATGTGAAAAAAAAACTTGTATCATTTGACTCCATTGGAACCCTGCAGAAAAGTATAAGCTCATATTTGGGGTGTCAAAATTGGGGGCCAGTTTTTAATGTTAAAAAATTAGAAATACAAATAGCACCCTGTTGTTCATGCTCAATGGTTTCTGTCCCACTCATCTTCATTGCTTTCTATAGAATAAGAAAGGACAGAGAAAAAAGTGAGCGAAAGTTCTATGGGCAGCGCCCAGGGGTATGATGGAAAATAATGAAATGCCTGTCGTTTCTGCAGAATTTTGTTATTAAAGGGCCTTCTTTACTTGAAAGAAATTATCGCGTTCCTTGTTTGCAGCATCGACATCATCCGGTGATGCCACTGCAACCGCAACCCCTCTGTCTTTGACCGACTCAATTGCTTCTGCAAATTCTTTGAAGTCCTTCAGGCTGCAGGAATAAACAGAAAAAAAAAGTATATATATATATATATATATATCAATGATCACTCTTCACATAGCTCACATAACCAACCAACAGAATAACTAATTCAGATAACGATAGTAGCCAAAAAATAATAATAATAAATAATCAGACAGTCTTTAATCGATAATGATACATAAGATAGTTTGGCTTTGTTGAATAAATGAAGTAATTCTTAAATGTGTTGTTTGTTGATAAAAAGTAGACGTGTATTTAGTTCATGTATCTTTCAAAACTGCTGCAAGGCTTTTGGTAAATTGTAGTTAAAATGTTGCGCAGATGTTCAATGATCAAAATAATAAAATGTACATTTATACATACATTTTAGTGTTTTTTTCAAAAATACCTAATAACAACTGAAATGATTTGAAATTTTGAGCAAAAAATAAAGTTATTACAGAGATAAATAAAATCAGTGAATTTAAAATTATAGTTCATTACAAAAAGTATTAGAGTAAATTTAAATAATGCCACAAAAGCAACTCTCGTCTTGCTTTTTAAATTTTACTCTTGGGTGGTAGTTTCCTCAATCTATTGGGACAACCCAAGTTTTAATGAACACCCTAACCCATTGGCATATTGTTCAATAATCTAAAAGCAACCCTCAACGACAATGTCAAACCGCCACTAAACAACTAGCCAAAATGAAATATTTAGGCCTTGTTCATTTCACAAGTCAAGTCACAACTTAAGTTTTACTGCTACAGTGTTTTCTTTCACAAAAATTCAAATTCAACTTTTTTGCTATAGTGTTTTTCTCTCACATACACAACTCAAGTTATGACTTGAGTTCTGAAATGAACACACCCTTAGCTTTTTAACAAGCATTATCATTATCGTTGTCAAATTTACATCATTGTGATAATTTCAAAATGCTTCATTTGGACAAAATAAGATGCATGGTTCAATCAGAACGAGGTTATTCAGCACGTAGATGTTGACTACCATACTTCATCTAATGCTCGAAAGCTTAATTCAGTGAGGGTTTTTTTTTTTTGGTACCTGGTTGACAGTATTTCTTCACGTCTCCTTTGTCTTTCTTCATCTGTGACTCCCAATAAATACCGCAACAAACTAGGGGGAAAAGGGAAAACAGTGACTACAGGTTAAAACTGTACTAGAAACAACAGCACTACTACACAAACTTGTGAGCATTAACATCGATTCCATCTCAGACTTTACCCAAACCCTTGGTCACTAATCTAAAAAAGTTTCTACCAAGAAATAAATACGTGGGAACTTTTCAGCAAAAGAAAAGGTGCTGCACGCTTACCTACTATAACCTTTGGCATCAGGAAGCTGGTACGAATCCACATCTCCTATGGTCCCAATAATGGCTTTCGTGAGAGTATCGTCATCCATTTCCAATTGTCGTAGGAATTCGGCAGTTCCATCATACACATCAAGTGTCTTTAATAGATTGGGGTCGCGATAAGACAAGAAAGAAAATATGCCTGCATGGAAAAAGTCCACAGGGTAAGATTCAGAAGCATCATTTTACGATTTCATCTCAACGGATAAACATAGCAAGGTGGCACTGGCACCTGAGTGAGTATCAAAGTCACAGAAACCACCATAAGCCCCACCACTAACTCGAACACGATCCCACAGCCATGTATTACTGATGTGTTTCGAGACAACATATGCACTTCCACTAAGCTGATAACCAGTCTCATAAAGATTACCTGCTTTCCCAACATAATTAACCTGTAGAAACATATGTAGATATAATTATTCACAATAAGAAGCAAAGAAAGGAAGAAATGGAACAAGAAGAAAATGGTAGCATTCACGCCTGAGTAGGTATCACAATTGCTTCATTTCCAGGGGAAAGACGAGCATTCCATGTTGTTGCTTCATAAGGAGAGCTGGCAGGAAGCAAATCAAGAAATTTGCTAACATGCTTCTCAGCACTTTTGAGATTTTTCCCTTCTGCAGTCATATTAATCAGGCATCCACTCCTAGATAGTAAGGATTTTCTTATCTCCTCAAGAGATGAAGATATTCCCTCCCAGTCTTGATCAGCTTTCTCTTCGAGAGTTTGCAGGAATTCCAGGTAACTACAGGAAGACAAGAACCCATGCCTTATCAAATTCAAAAGTAAAACTTGACACTAGGGGAAAGTTTTCATTGGAACTTGAATGTTTCACCAACTATTCATACCGAAAAATACATATATCATAACCTAAGGCTAATAGGAACAACGCCAACCCCTTGTCATATCAAGTAACAACGGAATATAGTGGTGCACTACAATGGCAAGATCCTAAAGGTGAACCTAAGTGAAGAATTAATGATATCATATTTCAATCAATGGAGAGCAAAATTGTAGGTAATAGAAATTTTGTTGCAATCATTCAGTGAGTAATTTTCGATCCTGCTTAAGTCCTTATGTAAATTGTATAAACCACCGGGCAGAGAAAAAGCAGCTTTGAGAATTTCAGCCTAACCTGACGCCACCCATTTGTTCAGAAATCCACCCTGCAATATTTAACTTCGCATCCATCCTTGCAGCTGCAATCCCATGGCCGCTGCCTCTTAAACGGTTCTGGGAGAGAAAAGAAACAGAAATAATTCCGAAATCCATTAGTGAAATGTTACACTTTAGTTACGTTCCTCTTTTCTCCAGTAAAAGTCAAGTACATACCTCCATTCTCGCCTTGCTTTGGGAAACAAATTGCTTAAACCGTTGCTGGTCTGTAAATTGAACTTCTTGAAGAACGCAATTGACCTACAACATCAAAAGTTCATAACATAGTTTCATGAAATCTTTATTCAATCAATTATTGGCAAGCACAAATTGTTGAAAAGACAAATGTAACACAAGGAAGACTAACAAGTAATCAGTAATGGCAACCAACAGGATAAAGGAAATAACATAAAAGATGAGGTACAAAGATTATGAATTATGTTGTTCAATAAACCACTTACACTCAGTCGCGTTTGACAACAAACTAATGAATGAAAAGAACCTTTTCAGAAGTTGAGAACCAATTTAGACCAACATAAATTGTTTAACAGGTAGATATCCGAAACATGTTCTGCTTTAGTGTCATTTAGCTAAAAATTACAACCAAACTTGCAGCAGACTACCATTGTGCAATAAGTTCTAGCTTTCACAAATTCTTCACATTACCATTTGAAATGAATTTCCAATTAAGAATGTTAATGGAGTAATTCTTTCACACAACGTTTGGTTATTCATTTCACTACACTTAAAAGTCACTGGTGCTCAGTATACCGCACTGGAATGGCCAGTAGCCTCAAAAACTGCTATTTAACTTTTTGATAAAATACTATATCTCGTCAGAAAATTATATATAAAAGTGGCTTTTCCACCTTTTAAAAAAAAAAGCACTTAACAATAGGCACTAAAACACAATAATATTAACTAGGCCATTGAGGAACAACACAGATTAAGCAGCCTTGAGCAGGAAATGTTCATCCAGAATAAACTTGGCATGAGAAGTCAGAAGAATATCACGTGACTTAAAGTATTGCATCTAAATATGTTCAAGTATCGAAACTTGTTTGAATTATGAAGATTTTGAGGAAGAATAATCTTCTCTATTTTTCTCATTGAATTAATCGGTAAACAATACACTTATGTACACGATTTACATAACCTAAGAAGATAATAAATCCCTAACAATAAGGAATAAAAAACAGATCCTCCTAAACTTAGGGGATCTGAATAGGGGAAATCCGGATTCTCTAATCCACGGATTTCCTCCTATAACTACTCCTAAATATGCGAACTTTAGAGGGAAATTCCACACTCTCCCTCAAGTTGGGTTGTACATATTGTACATGCCTAACTTGTTGCACAGTTCCTCAAAGTTCGGTCCTGGGAGCGCCTTTGTCAAGATGTCTGCAAGTTGCTCCCGGGTAGAAGTGTAGACCAACTGCACTTTTGAGTTTTCAATCTTCTCTGCTATGAAATGCCGATCTATCTCCACATGTTTCGTTCTGTCGTGATGAACTGGATCCTTTGCGATACTAATAGTAGCCTGATTATCGCACTTCAATGTCACTGATTTCTCAAACTCCAACCCCAACTCGGTCATAACTCTCCTGATCCATACTCCTTCACAGATCGTTACTGCTAATGCTCTTAGTTCAGCCTCTACACTGCTTCTGGAAACCACAGTCTGTTTCTTACTTCTCCATGTTACAAGATTTCCCCAGACTAGAGAGCAATACCCTGTGGTTGACCTCCTGTCTATCTGGCTTCCTGCCCAGACTGCATCAGAGTATAGAACTATATCTCTGCAACCATTTTTCTTAAACAATAACCCTTTTCCAGGGGTCATCTTTAGATACCTGAGAATTCTGTACACAGCTTCCATGTGTTCCTCCATTGGATGGTTCATAAACTGACTTACCATACTCATTGCAAAGTCAATGTCAGGCCTAGTATGGGAGAGGTAAATGAGCTTCCCCACTAGACGTTGATATCTTCCTTTGTCTACTGGAGTTCCTTCCTCTTCATGCCCTAACTTCTTTGTAGAGTCCATAGGGGTGCTTGCAGGTTTACATCCTAGCATACCAGTCTCTTTGAGTAAATCCAAGGTGTATTTGCGCTGAGAGACAACTATTCCCTTCTTTGATCGAGCCACTTCCATGCCTAGAAAGTACCGTAGAGGACCAAGGTCTTTTACTTCAAATTCTTTAGCCAAGGATCGTTTAATCTTCAGTAACTCTTCCTCATAATCTCCGGTTAGGATGATGTCATCGACGTACACAATGAGAATGGCCAATTTATTCTTGGGAGAGCGTTTTACAAAGAGTGTGTGAACGGTTTGACACTGAATAAAGCCATGTTCTTTAACCGACCGTGAGAATCTACCAAACCATACTCGTGGAGATTGTTTAAGTCCATACAGAGACTTCAATAACCTGCACACCTTATTGTTGCTGTTGCTTATTTGTAGACCCAAGGGGACTTCCATGTAGACTTTCTCTTCAAGATCTCCGTTAAGGAAGGCGTTCTTTATATCAAGTTGATGAAGTTGCCAGTCTAAATTCGTTGCTAATGAAAGGAGTATTCGAATGGTGTTAAGCTTTGCAACAGGAGCAAAGGTCTCCTGGTAATCAACACCATAGGATTGAGTAAAGCCTCTTGCTACTAACCGAGCCTTGAGCCTTGAGCCTTTCAATGCTTCCATCTGCCTTGTGCTTCACCGTAAAGACCCATTTACAACCCACCTTTTTCTTTCCTGGCGGGAGTTCAGTGATGATCCATGTTCCATTCCTTTCCAAGGCCATAATCTCCTCTTGGACAGCCTGTTTCCAACCTGGGTGACTCAGGGCCTCTTGAATGTTTGCTGGAATTTGAACATTATCCAGTCCTAAAGTAAAGGCTCTATAGGATGGAGAGAGACCTGCATATGATATAAAATTCTTGATTGGATGTTGAGTGCAGGTTCGATTACCTTTCCTTAAGGCAATAGGTAGTTCCAAATCATCTAAAGTCTGAGTCTCATGTAACCCTTTTTGTTCCGGCTCATTTCCACCTCTTGTGCTAGTTTCTGCAGTCATTGGATCCGGTTCAGATTCCTGGACAAGTATGAGATGTGCCAAGTTCTCAATCTCCCCCTGAGGTTGCTTTTTCCTCCTAGTGTATACTTGGAGTTCTTTAGTTACTGGACAGGGCAGACTCAAGGAGGGATTGGGAGGATTAGCCGAAGATTGGCCTGGACTGAATGGAGATGTTTCTGGCTGATTTGATGGTACACAGACTGGACTGGACATAGGACTAGACTCTGTATTTTGTGGCTGTATATTTGGGCTGATTTCAGGCTGTTCTAGCAAGGAATCCCAACTCCAAAGCTGAAGTTCTTTTTGTTTATTCTCCCCCCTGAATTTCAGTTTTGGAGAAATAAGGAGTTTTTTCGAAGAATGTCACGTCCATTGTGTCATAGACTTTTCTTGTGTTGGGACAAAAATACTTATAACCTTTCTTGTTTGTGGAATAACCAATGAGGACACATTTTATGGATTTCGGGTCAAGTTTACTCCTGTTTTGGGGGTATATGTGGATGAAGGCAGAACACCCAAAGATTTTGAAGGCAAGGTCAGAGGAAAGGACATGAGCATGAGGAAATATGTCAATAAGGGCTTTGACGTGGTGAACCAAATTTTAGAACACGAGATGGCATCCTATTGATGAGATATGCAGAGGCAAGAATGGCTCCCCCTCAAAGATATTTTGGAACGCCAGTAGAAAACATGAGGGATCGGGCTACTTCCAACAAATGACGGTTTTTTCTCTCAGCCACTCCATTTTGTTGGGGTGTATTGACACATGAACTCATTTGGACAATTCCCTGTTGTGACAAGTAGTCGCCTAGAACTGAATAGAAATATTCTCGAGCATTGTCAGACTTAAGAATTCGGATTTTAGTACTGAACTGTGTTTGGACCATGGAGTTGAATGCTTGAAATATTCTATCAACTTCTGACTTTTCTTTCATAAGAAAAACCCAAGTGAGTCGTGTATGATCATCCACAAACGTCACAAACCACCGTACCCCATTAATATTTTTTATTCGAGCAAGTCCCCAAATATCACTGTGAATCAATGCGAATGGTTTGATGGACAACAGGGCACACTCGGATAGATAGAACGAGTGTGTTTTGCAAGTTGACAGATCTCACAGGTAAAAAACTTTGGATTTTTATTAATGAATAAATGAGGGAATAATTTTTCAAGATACATAAAGTTTGGATGACCTAGCCGATAGTGCCATAACATGACTTCACTATCGTTATTGACACTAGAATTAAAGACAGACTTTGGACTGAAAATACTAATTGACTGACTCTTAGGAAGGTTTCTTCCCCCAACTAAAGCTTCTCCAAGTTGAGGTATCTTGAAGAGATAAAGTCCCGAGCACATCTCAGCATTGCCAATCCTCTCCTTGAACCCAATTCCTGAAAAACACACATTTGGGAGAAATTTAGTAACACAATGATGATCATGTGTTTAGGGACATGGAGCACGGATTTGAGAAGGATTTCGGGTGAGAGTCGAACAGATCCAATCCCTGCCACCTTAGACAGAGAACCATCGGCAATGCGTACTGTGAGATTGGTATTACTTGATTGATATTCATGGAAGAGAGACCTATCGCTCGTCATATGGTCTGACGCCCCTGAGTCAATAATCCAATGTCTTGAATTGTTAGCACACACGGAGAGGGCAGATTGTGAATTACCTGCTTGTGCGTGCATGCTTGCGGATGGGCAGGAGCGGTGTGCTGTGAGAGAGTACTACTTAGTAGCTTTTGGAGCACTTCAAGTTGTTCCTTGGTGAAGGGGATTGACTCGGTAGTGATTGGCTTATCCTCGGCTGCAGTGGCTGAATTTGCACGGCTGTCTCTGTCAGAACCTGATCTTGATGGCCTCCAATCAGCAGGTTTGCCGTGTATCTTCCAACACGTGTCCTTGGTGTGACCAGTTTTAGCACAGTGATCGCACCACAATCTTCCCTTCCTCTGTTGGCGAGAATCATGCTGATTTGAAGGACGTAAGCCACGAGCAGCAAGGGCAGATCCTTCCAACGTAAGAGATGAATGTTGATTGCCCATCATGACCTTTTTCCTGCTTTCCTCACGGCGAACTTCAGAAAAGGTTTCTCGAAGGCTAGGAAGAGGTTTAGTTCCCATTACTCTGCCTCTAACTTCATCTAGGTTCTTATTTAAACCCAGTAAAAACTTAAATGTTCTCTTCTACTCCACTATTTTCCGATACAGGGCGTTGTCTTCTGGGCACTTCCACCCGTGGTTTTCAAACATGTCTAGTTGCTGCCAGTGACGGGTGAGTGTGTTGAAGTATTGTGTCACAGTGAGATCTCCCTGCCGTAGATCGTGAAGGATGGACTCCACTGCGAATAACTCTGATGTATTTTCAGAGCTGGAGTAAGTCTCTCTTGCGGCTTCCCAAATTTCTTGTGCAGTCGCATAGAGAAGAAAATTCTCACCAATATCAACATTCATTGAATTGATGAGCCATGACATAATCAAATGATTTTCAGCCTTCCACTTTTTGTAGTCAGAATCATCCTTGTTCGGAATTGGAATCTCCCCTGTTAGATAATCCTCTTTGCCTCTGCCACAGATGAACATCCGGACTGATTGAGACCATTGGAAGAAATTTTGCCCATTAAGTTTATGGCTACTGATCAGGGGTGATAGATTTTCAGAATTTCCGGAATGTCTAGAATGAGAAGAGACTTCAGAGGTAGAGCTGGTTGTTTCGGGAGCCATGGCTGTGCCTGGCTATGAGGGATGGTTGGGAATGGCGGGCAAGGGTTTTTTAAGGAAAAAAAAAAAAAAAAAAACGGGGCTCTGATACCATGAAGATTTTGAGGAAGAACAATCTTCTCTGTTTTTCTCGTTGAATTAATCGGTAAACAATACACTTATATACACGATTTACATAACCTAAGAAGATAATAAATCCCTAACAATAAGGAATAAAAAACAGATCCTCCTAAACTTAGGGGATCTAAATAGGAGAAATCCAGATTCTCTAATCCACGGATTTCCTCCTATAACTACTCCTAAATATGCGAACTTTAGAGGGAAATTCCACAAATTATTAGAATTACAGATTCGACATGCCCAATGGCTTAAACTAACTGAATAATTTTATGCAATGCCTGTATAAAGAACCATATTTCCATGTCAAGAATGAATAAGTACCAGGTTAAATAGGTCTTCAGCACGCCCTGCCATGGCTTTACCCCGAACAATTATATGGCTACAAGGATCCTCCTTACCCCGAACAGATGATGTTAATGGATAAACTGACATTCCTCCCGTTTTCCTTCCAATTAACTGATTAAGTTGCACAAAAGTCAAGTCTTTTGTACCCATCTCCAGCAATGACTGACTGTCAAGAACAATATGAAAATCCATTTAACTCTATATAGAGAGGAAAAAAGTTTAATGCAGTCTATGATTACAACTACTGCAGCTGCTTCTAAGGAAACATGTTAGAGACATGGTTTGATAGTTTACAACTCTATCATTACTACCATTGTTTTTTCATGCAGAATCAGCTCATTTCTTCTTTGAAGTTATATGAAAAATTAGTCTGCAGGTTTAGTTCTTGGATATGAGCATTATGTTTGAAACAGAAAAGAGGAATCTCAATGTGCTATGTTTTAGCAATCATGTAGACATTTCAAAGTCCTCAGAGGACCAGATCCCGATTTATCTCCCAAATCCCAACAAACACAAAGATTATATGCCAAAATATCTTAAACCCACTATGGCTACAGGTCTTGCCAAAGAGGAAAAACCCTTTTCTAAAAGCAAAGTTTAATTTGGTTAACATATTTGCTAAGTTAATGGTGGAAAGTTGAATAAATTCAACTGAAAACACAGAAGTGAAAGTTAATAAAACGTACATATTAGGGTTAGGTTATACTGAAGCATCTTACCAAAAAAGAGGGACTAGAGGAAGGAGCTCTTGCTTGAGCGAGTTCATGTTGAAAACTGCTTCTGTGTAAAGGACATCATTGGTGAAAAGGTCGTGCTCTAAAACTTTTACTCCATTTATATCTCCCATCTACAGTGAACAGAGACATGAGTAAAACCTATCAACCCCAAAAAGGAAACCACTAGAACACTCAAAATGCAATACACTAGGTTGATCCTAACCTCTGTGGGAACACGTATGGGTTCCTTGGGAATATCCAGTAAAGAAAGGCTTGGAACAGCTCTTAAAGCTTCTGGCGGATCAGGAGTTTCCTGTTTGAGTCGCAGTTCTTGTGTAGCACGTGCTAGCTCAGCAAGATCTTCTTCTGTCATGCTTGCCCTAACCTTTTCCAGAACTTCTTTCTCAGCTGCTTCATCACGAGAAGCCTTCTCTGGATCAGGCTGATCCAATAATTTGCTTATTAGTCACTAATATATGTAAAATCAATGCATCATTGGTACACACAACATATGGGTCCTTACCTGCATCTCTACTGTAACACAGTGAGGATTGTTCAAAATAAATTTCTCTATTAGAGGAGAAAATACAGCTTTAGAACCTTCCTTTGTTATCCTGGCTTTTAGAGCCAATAAGGGTTTCTCATACTTTAATGGCTCAAAGGGATTCATGTCGTAAATCCAATTTCCCTATTAATAAAAAAAGGAAACCACATAAAAACAATAGATATAAAAAAAGAAAAAAATAATAACACACACAAAATTGATGCGCACTAAGATTTAAAAAGTATCTTACCATGGATCTGAGCATTAGGGACAAGCCCCGGGGAAACGATCCGGTGTTGTTTTCCCTAAGAGAGAACTCAATTGTATTCATGGATGCCTCCACAGCATCTGCATCAAAACCTTCCTCTGCTAACTTTTTAAGTGTATTCATTACCAACTCTTCTACTTTTTGAATGTCACCTTCCGAAACACCTTTCAACCCAATACTAAATTGAGGCTGAAGGAGCTCATCTTCTATCCCACCACCAACAATGGCATCTCCCAGGCCACTCTCCAGCAAGATTTTCCTCAATGGAGAAGCAGGAGTTCCCAACATAAGATGATCTAAAAATCCGAGGGTAAGTTCCGTTTCCAAGTCTAAGGGCTTATCAGAAAGCAACCAATTAAGGCACACCATGTGCTTCTTTTTCAAATCACCCCCTTCACCAGCAGGATATTTCTCAACAATTCTTACTGGCTCTGAAAATAGCTTTTGCGACTCGATCTTTGATTCACTCGGAGCTGAACTTGCGTCAAACATATTTAAATACTCTGACAAGAGAGCAAGAGCGAGAGTAAGATACCACACTCTTATTATTCTTCCACAATTCAAAAGTTACAGTCCGCATAAAACTTCAGCATGAAAACGATGAAATGAATGAAGACTGAATTGTAGTTACTCCTTGAAATGAAATTTGTCAGAAACTCAAAGGAGGATCCCATGACCCAGATATTCATAATTTTGTTTGAGAAAAATAATACATAATTGTTTAATGCATGTGAAAATAACAAATACTTAAGTCCACTTAGATGAGCTCCAAATATTTATTTTTACTTTATGCATACTTATATGACTTTAAGATATTTATTTTTAACCAGAGTGACATGTCATGCAGTATGAGTATCCAACCCAAAACCAAGATATAAATGGTATGACTTTGCAAGAAAAATACTCACTTTCCCTTGAGAGAAAACACAAGCTTTTCCAGGAAAGACAAAGAAGTCGGGCATTAATTTTTCTAAACACCCACACCCACACATATACACATGTATAGAAGAAAATGCAAGTATTACCACTCAAGATACGCAGGCGCTCATTTGGATCATCATCTCCATAAAACCATATCCTGGCATTGCTGGGATGGTAATATTTTCGATGGAACTCCTGTAGATTTTTTTTTTTTCAGGGAAAAATAATCTTACATCAAAAACAAAAGGTAAACAATATTTTAAACAACCATAAATATAAATTTAAATGGTAAAATCCTTGGTGTCATTTTTTGAATTCTATAAATAAATAATTCAAAGAAGGGATAAAAAAAATTAAATCCAACATTGTAATATCTATACAGGAATAATTTGAAATTCTATCAACGCTCATCTAACATGCTAGAACAACTATTTCCCAACTCCAAGCATCTCCTTCCAGTATTTATATAAAATAAAAAATAAAATAAAAAGAAAGAGAGAGAGAGAGAAGAAGAAGAAGAAGCATCTCCGAGGCAATGCTAAATTTTTATGCCAACGCCAAAAATATGGCATTTAGGTAAGAAAGCTATTCTCCAATATAATACCCTACTTCGTGCCAGAATTGAAATGTGCTATACTGGGTGACAAATATTGGCATTTGGTTCTTATTGGTTAATGTGCTAAACTTTTTCTATTAATAATAACAGCATATTAACATTGCATTTTTGCTGTTATTGACATTGCATTTTTCAAATATATAGAACTTTTCCTTTTACAAGTTCCAAAGGTAAAATTTAAGACAAAAAGGAAATATAGCATATTAGCATTTCAAATAGCACTATGCATCAAAACACAAAATAGAACAACATATCAAATATGTCATGTAGACACTATTTTTGTTTGTCAAATTGTATAGTATTGGCATTGGCATTGGCATTGGAGATAGTCTTAGATCAACACAAACCTTAAATTCTTCAAATGTAAGTTTGGGAATAACTTTCGGATCGCCTCCACTATCAACCCCATAGGTATTGTCAGGAAAAAGAGCCTGTGCCAAACGTATGTGTAAGTCAAGAAAACAGAAAAATAAACTGTGCCAAAATATGGAAAGAAATAAGACATTTAACAAACATAGGTATCAAACTAAGAAAAATCAAACCACAAAATGAGCTCCTAAAAGTTCCATGCCAACTAATTTCAATGTCCAATTATCACCATAACATATAATTGAAAGCTACAACTTGACATAATCGTAACATTGATGGCTAGCATAACAAAAAAACAATGAACTGAAGGAACTTCAGAATGCATGGTACTATATGAACCATTAATAAGCACTAGAGTCAATAAAATGCCCAGGAAGTGAAACAGGCAATAACGACGTACTACAGAAGAGGAGTATAATATAAAAGTTTGAAAATAATTAGGCTCATGGAACATTCAGATCCCTAGGACATTCAGCTCAATAATTTGTGGTGAACAGTAGCATTTAAGAATGAGTTTTGGACAAACTAAGCAGTAACCTGCAATTTAACCAGCCCTACTAAAGTAATAGATATCTGGAAATTTCTCACCAACAGAACAAATTACGTCTCCCAAGATAACGTTACACTGCTCATAGGAAGTGGAGGTGTTTTACATAGGTTCCAGTATGCAAGAATCACATAAACAAACAATTGGACAAGAAAAGCAAAAAACTTGCCTGTTGAGCAGTCCTCCCTAATATATTATCAGGCTGAGAGTAGACTCCTTTCATCTCATTGAAAACGACCCCTAATACAAGAACAGGATCACTTTTATAAATGGGAATGAAAACAATTTCATGATACAAAATACAGGTACATTTTGAAGATCAAGTGAGCTGCAAAGAAGTACAATGAAAAAGCATGAAATGGCTTAAGAATATCTATTAAAGATCCAACCTTTATAAGAAATTTCCTCTGAAGGATCATTGAGTTCATAATGCCAACCCTCTTGTTGGAATGTCTGGAAATCCTCCACACATTTAGGGAAAAAAACAGCATCTAGGTATACATCAACGAGATTATAGAAATCCTGTTTACATAACAACAACTATGTTTTACGATACAGAGTAGATGCAAGGATAACAAGGCTTATATTTGTAGCCCCTGCCTATTATCCAACTTCTTTTTACCTTCGTATTGGTGGAAGCAACTGGGTAACAAGTCCTGTCGGGATATGTGAAAGCATTCAAAAAAGTGTGCAAGCTTCCTTTCAGTAACTCAACAAATGGCTCTTTCAAAGGATACTTTCTTGACCCACATAGCACACTGTGTTCCAATATGTGCGGAATCCCGGTGGAATCCTTCCTGTGTCAACAATTATATATAAGAGCACAAGAACTTGGAGCTTCTTTGGTAGGATGCAAAAGTGGATAGGCGTGAAAGAACTTGTGGAAAAATTTTAATCAACAGTTGCTTGGTAGGAGGGAAAAGAGGAAGAAATGGATTGGGTAAGGGACTCCAAATCCTTCAAAGAATCCCAAATTTACTATCTCTCAATGTGAGAGGACTAGGGAAGGAAATCCACACTAAACGCAAGAAAAGAAAGATCACCCCTTTCCTCTCCATTTTCCTTACCTAAATTAATACCTTATTTTCCTTTCTATTTTCTTTCCATCTTAACAAACATAGCAGAATAAACAACCATGAAAGGAAACATGGAAAGAGTTTGCATTTCATTCTTAAATAATGGACTTTTATCATTGTGAAATTGACTCTAGCCTAGAAAAACAAAGGCTCCATCAGCAAACTCAATCAGCAAGATTCCAGTTTTCATAAGGAATTCCATCCGTTGCAAATTATATTAATTAACAAATACTGCTTAAAGCTCTTACTTGTCTTCATTCTCTATTTCCTCCATAAACAAAGAACAACAAGCAAGGAAATGAACAGAACAGGAAAATAAGTACTCGTCCAGTACTTACGGAGGTGTACGGAAAACAATGCCAAAAACCTTGTTCTCATCATCGTTCAACACCGACATGACTTCAGCTCCAGTCTTCTTATGCCTGAAAAGCACAGCTTTCGATTTACACTCTCCGATGAACTCTTCGGACACTATCTCGAATCCAAGCTTCTCCGCAACCTCATCCTGAACCTCCGAAAATTCTACACGCAAAACAATAACAAGTCTTAACAAGACATTTCCTTTTCCATTTCTACTTCGGCAAAAGTTAGGGTTACAGAAGTTCGAAATTTACCTGAGGGAGACTGAGTAGGAGCGCCGACGGCGCGTGGAGAGAGCGTCGAGAACCGCTTCTCGCGACGGAGCGAGAAGGACGGCGACGAAGACGAGGCCGAGAGTAATATCCAGTGTCGGCGGAGCAAGGAGCGTCCAGTGATGCTGGCAATCAAATGGCGGTTGTGGCGGTGGTTTCTCGGAGAAGAAGACGAAAACGACGAAGAAGAAGAGCGAGAGAGGCCGAGTCTGGTAGAGGAGCGGAAGGAGAAGAGTCTGTTGCAGGCGAGGGAAGAGCGCAATAGAGTGGCTCTCTCCATTGTTGAGTAATTTCGTAGCTTCCAAGCTTCCTCTCGAGACGAGTTGCAGAGTGACGGGCTGTGGTTGAGGACTTTGGGGGGTGTGGGAAATGAATTGGCTTGGGTTTTATCTACACTATTTGTTTATAATTTATTATTTTTATTTTTATTTTTTTGGCTTGAAATCCTTGCTTATGGTTTTTGGTGTTTTTTTCTGATCGGGACGGGAAATATCTTTGAAGTCTATAGTCTAAACGTAACGTGCTAGAACGAAACAGATTTGTACGTGGTGGTAAAGAAATTCTTGCCCGAATGAAAATAAGAAAAAAAAATTTGCAAGTTTCTTTAGCTCTTTCAAACTAGGAGAATTTTTTTCGTTATTTTTTTGAAAATAAAATTTTATTCTGTCTTTTTCAAAGAGAGAATTATTAAATTTACTTTTAAAAAGTACATGAGTATTAATTTTTACCATTTACTCTTAATTATTACCTTTTTAATTAATATAGTTATTTAATTAAAATAATATTAATTAAGAATAAAAAGTAAAAATTTATATTTATATTCTAAACAAGTATTTTTTTTCTCCTCTTTCACAATAAATAATGTTCTTTCGTTTGTAACAAATGAAATATATGTGATGGTTAGCAAAAACTGATGAAATATTTGTGATGAATGAGGCTGAAACGTTCACTATCGTCCCACCAGATATGGTAGTCTGGATTAGATGGTTTTAGTCGTTTGCAGTGCTTTCTAGACGATAATGGCTCAAACTCAATTCAATATTACGTGTATAATGTATGTGTGGACTCGTTTATGGTCCAATATCTTGAGTTAAAAAGGTTACATATTTGGGAATTTCACAAAGCCTTTAATTGAGTTCGGGATGAATTAGAGGAATACCAATTTTAAAAAATAGTATTTAAATATTTATTTTTAAGAAAAATTTAAATTTAACTTACGGCATAAAAATAGTACATATGAATTACTAGAGTTGATATGCTAACCTAATTTGCATGCCCTGTGAAAATAAAACAAAATTAAATTAAATTAAAAAAAAATCCTAGCAGAAAGGAAGAGTACCTTAACGGTTGGTCAAAACTCAAGATATAGGCAAGCGTCAGAATAATTAGAGCTTGTTCTTTTGCCTTTTTTGAGTTAAGTGACTTGAGTGTAGATTTTGAGTTAAATTTGAGTTATAACTTGAGTTGAAGTTGTAATTTGAGTTTGTGTTTGGTTGTGTACATTTGAGTTATGGTTTGAGATAAGAATCTTTTTGAGTTTGTGTTTGAGTGAGTCAAAACTTGAATTTGTATTTAGATAGTATTTTAATAAAAACTCAATGCTGATGGAAAATTTTAATAGGGTATATGGGTGTAGTTTTATTCGTCTTTTCGTTGTCAACGCATAGGGAAAAAAATCATCTCAATCAAAATTAAAACGAAAAAGTTATAGCATTTTTAAGAATAGAAAAAATATTATTCATTAATTTGAGTTCGAGTTTCAGAACCCGAGTTGAAGGGGAAACTTGAACTCGAGTTTTAGTCCCAAACTCGAGTTCAAACTCGAGTTTAAACTTAAAAGAACATAAACTTAAATAAAATTATAACTCGATTTATTTTTTTTCTTTAGTTTTTAACTCAAAAACTCATTGTCCAAACAACCCTTAGTTACTAATAGGGAGTGGTTACTAAGCTTCATGGGAGATCACGTAGCAAATGGTGGGAAGCCATAAAAGGACTCGATGAACTAAAATAAAGACTACCGATTTGTCTGCTTCCCTGGGGCAGGGATAATCAGAAACATGCCCATTTAGTGACGTACACAAATTTATTAGTATAAGACACGCATGAAGGGTTGAAAACTTATTTCCTATGAAATACCACATTTTTCCAAAGATAAAGAAATTAGTAAATATATTAATTTAAAAAAATAAAGAAATCATATTTCTAAAGAAAATAATATTATTATAAAAGGTTATTAACATGACAAGTTGACACTCTTTTTAAATGTCAAACTCATTAAATGAACTACATATCTGATTGAAGTGTGAAGTAGTTCAACAAGCATACTTTAAATTTTGAAATATTGAAAAAAAAAAAAATTGAGATCTCAATAAATCATGTCAATAAACAAGTAAAATTGAATTACAATAAGTTATTATCGACAATTACAAATACAATAATTCTTAATGTTTTAAAGAAAAAACGAGGATCTTGAAATGTGAATAAATTTGTCGAGAAAACAAATCAATGTCAATATTGGTGAATAACTAAAAGACACAAATCTAAGAAAGAGTTATTCGTGGATGTGAAGATTGTGGACCCCTACTATTAATCCAAAATGTTTTAGATACATAAAACCTGCACGGTTGAACCGAATACTCACACGAAGCAGTGCACATGAGTTTGTATGAGATTTCAAAATTCATTTCACTGATTTGAGTTTAGAATTCAAGTTTTGCTACAGTAAAAAGTTCTTAGAAACAATCATATCTAAGTTTTTTGCTACAATAAAATAACTCTCACATAAAATCACATCTCAACTCAAATTAAAAACTCGAATCAGCGAACTAAACGGGCCCTAATTACCTAAAAAGAATATAAGTAAACGTACTCATACATTTTGAAAGTTTGGTAGTTTATGAAATGAGTTGCGGGTGCGTTTGAATATTTTTCAACATTATATTGATATTTATATAAAAATTTTAAAATAACTTAAAAAATCTGAAACATATAGCTCGAAATTACGTGCTTTATTGTTATAATAGTAAAAATAAATAATGAAAATGATAGTAAATTAATTTATCCAAATATATTAGATTCCTTGTTATTTACAAAAACTCTTAAATAGAATTTGAGAAGATAAATCTCATAAATGAGATTTATTTAATAGATTGGGTATTTATAATTTCTCTTACCTAAAACAAATTGTCCTTCAAGCATTTTTATGGATATTGTGAAGTTTTAAACATTAGATGATCAGATATAATTTCTAGAAGATACTATAATAAATTTTAGTCATGAAGTTCTATATATGTAATGTTTGCATATTATCTCGTTACTTAATGTGCATCTCAAAGTATGATCAGATATAATTTGAATAAGATGGAAGGCTAAGAATTTGGCTACAAAGTACAAAATACTTTGTACTCAATTAAAGTTGAGTTTTTATACAAATAATAATCGCACCATAATTCTATCAATTTGAAAATAAATATGGGTAAAATTTTATTTATATATAGCCATCAAAGGTAGCCAATATATTTAACAAATTCTTCATAGCAAAAAAAAAAAAAACTATATATATATATATATATTTATCAAATTCTTTATACAAATTATACATATGCTAAAGGAGATGACGGATTCACTGTTCATGCTACAGTGAATTTACAGTGTCTTTCCTCTTTTAGCCCTGTAGATTTCTTCAGAGGAATTACTTATTCCTGTTATGTCTTGTTTAAGGACGGATTCATTGTTCATGCTACAGTGAATCTACAGTGTCCTTCCTCTTTTAGCCCTGCAGATTTCTTCAGAGGAATTACTTATTCCCGTTATGTCCTGTTTATTGTGAAGTTATTATATTGCCCTTTGTTTTAATTTTAGTTGTTTTGGTTTATTATGACCGTTTTGGTCATTTGCTTTAAATTTGGCTGTCAGGATTTTAGGGATTTATTCTCTTTCTTCTGTCTGTGCCTTTGAAGCAAACTTTGTTTTCTCCACCGTCTCTCCTCTCCATTTTTATATTTTTGATTTTTAGGCCTTCATTTTATTTCTTCTGTTTGTGCCTTTGAAGCAAATTTTTTTCCGGGAACTTTGTATAAATAGACTAAGTAAAATGTGTTTTTAAGTAAATAAACCACCAAAAAAATAAATTGGGTAAATAACCCAACTTCCACGTCAGCATTCCACGTCATCAATTATGGTTTTAGGATTTTCTTTCTCCTCATCCTCTTCCATTTCGCGCCATTTTGTTCTCCTAGCCGCCTTCAATTTCTCCTCTCTTCTGCTCAAGTCATCGTCATCGCATAACCTCATTAATATTATTATCTTGCCTATTCAACGTTTTTTTCTCGTCCAAAACGAAGTTTGAAGAAGAGCTACTAAGTAAGTCTTTTATTTTCTATATCTCTCATGGTGTTTTTCGTTGTTGTTCATATGTTTTTAAGATGAGAATGTAGTTAAAAATCCATTAAAATAGTAATTTTACATGTTAAAATACTAGTTTACATTGTCTGATATGATGAAGATCCGCCAGGTTTAGAAAAAAAAGGTTTGTTCTTGGTCGGTTCGTGGTCTGTTCTTAGTCTGTTCTTGGTCTATTCTTATAACATGGTCGGTTCTGGTCGGTTCTTGGTATGTTCTTATAACATGGTCGGTTCGTGGTCTGTTCTTGCTCTGTTCTTATAACATGGTCGGTTCTGATCAGTTCTTGGTCTGTTCTTATAACATGATCGGTTCGTGGTCTGTTCTTGGTCTGTTCTTATAACATGGTCGGTTCGTGGTCGGTTTTGGTCTGTTCTTGGTCTGTTCTCATAACATGGTCGGTTCTTGGTTTGTTCTTGGTCTGTTCTTGGTCTGTTCTCATAACATGGTCGGTTCTTGGTCTGTTCTTGGTCTGTTCTCATAACATGGTCGGTTCTTGGTCTGTTCTTGGTCTGTTCTTATAACATGGTCGGTTCTGGTCGGTTCTTGGTCTGTTCTTGGTCTGTTTTCATAACATGGTCGGTTCTTGGTCTGTTCTTGGTCTGTTCTTATAACATGGTCGGTTCTGGTCGGTTCTTGGTCTGTTCTTATAACATGGTCAGTTCGTGGTCTGTTCTTGGTCTGTTCTTATAACATGGTCGGTTCGTGGTCGGTTTTGGTCTGTTCTTGGTCTGTTCTCATAACATGGTCGGTTCTTGGTCTGTTCTTGGTCTGTTCTTGGTATGTTCTCATAACATGGTCGGTTATTGGTATGTTCTTGGTCTGTTCTCATAACATGGTCAGTTTTTAGTCTGTTCTTGGTCTGTTCTCATAACATGGTCGGTTCTTGGTCTGTTCTTGGTCTGTTCTTATTGCACTGTTAGTTTTTAGTCTGTTCTTTATTGCACAGTCGGTTCTTAGTCTGTTCTTGGTTTGTTCTTAGGTTGTTCTTATTATATGGTATGTTCTCATTATATGGTATGTTCTTAGTTTGGTCGTGGGATATTTGGTTTGGTTTAATGACATATTATTATTTTGATTAAATTTTTGCAATTTGAAAATCTAATTAATGGCTCAGTGGAGGATTTTTTTTGACATTGGAGGAAAATGGGATGAGACTGAAAGTTGTTGGGTGTGGCATACAGATTGTAATTTAATTAGCATATATATGGATGGTAAGGATATGCTCGCGGGGTGGCACGGGCGCGTGCGCGGGGTGGCACTGGCGACCAGAACACAATAATATAGATAACAGACCAGAACCGACCAACTTAGTAAGAACCGACCAGAACAGACCAAGAACAGACACTTGTAAAAAATTAGAGAACATACAATTTTTCATATTTTTTAGACTTTTTGGGTATTAATAAACATTGTAGTTTATAAAAGTGAAAAAAAAATTTGGTTAGAAATGAGAAAACCAAGAACAGACCAAGAACAGATTCTTGTAAAAAATTAGATAACATACAATTTTTTATATTTTTTAGACTTTTTAGGTATTAATAAACATTGTAGTTTATAAAAGTGAAAAAAAAATTTGGTTAGAAATGAGAAAACCAAGAACAGACCAAGAACAGATTCTTGTAAAAAATTAGATAACATACAATTTTTTATATTTTTTAGACTTTTTAGGTATTAATAAACATTGTAGTTTATAAAAGTGAAAAAAAAATTTGGTTAGAAATGAGAAAACCAAGAACAGACCAAGAACAGATTCTTGTAAAAAATTAGATAACATACAATTTTTTATATTTTTTAGACTTTTTAGGTATTAATAAACATTGTAG
>NW_010366164.1:1553810-1584252 GCF_000414095.1 Morus notabilis
CGACTAGAATAGACCAAGAAACCAAACAAGAACCGACTGAACTGACCATGACCCGACCCAAAATCCCCGCAGAACCGACCAAACAGACAGAACCGACCAGAACCGACCAAAACTGACCTAAACCGACCAAGAACCGACCACCAACCGACCAAGAACTAATCTCACCAAGAACCGACCAGAACCGACCCCTCTCGACAAGACTGACTACGAACCGACCACTAGAAACGACTTAAAACCGACCTAGAACCGACTGAGAACAGACCAGAACCAAAACCGACTAAGAACCGACTATGAACAGACCAATGTTGCTTATATTAAGTTTTTGTTCTTGCAAAAATATATAAGAAAAAGTAAAACAAGAATATTACCTCAGCAGATTCCGTTGCCTCGTCGACAACTGTTCGGGAAATGGCCGTTTTAGTTGAGGAAGAAGAGCTGGTTTTTTATGCCATTTTAGTCAGATTTTGGTGAGCAGGTGGTCGGTTTTTGTGGTCGGGAATTTAGTGAGTGGTCGGGATTGGTTTTTGGTCAGTTTTAGTGGGAAGGGAGTCGGTTTTTGATGAACGGTCGGTGTTTGGTGAGTGGTCGGTCGGCCGAGACGAGAGAGATCAGAGAGTGGATCGGAGAGAGAGAGAGAGAAATAGGTGAGAGGAAAGCCGGCGGTCGGTCGTGAGGTTGGTGACTGATCGGAGAGCAAAGCCGGCAGTTGGCGAGAGGTGATCGGAGAGAAAAACCGGGGGTCGGTCGTGAGAGAGCTCAGTCGGGGGATAGAGGGTCGAGCGGTCGATTTCGGGGGGAAGAGAGGGTCGAGCGGCGGTCGGTTTTGTGAGGAATGAGATTTTTGAAAATGACCTAAGACTAATAGGACCCATTTTTTGCCACGTAAGATACACGTCATCATTTTTTTGTTATAAAAAAAAACTGGTCTATTTCCTCAAATTCTGATTTTCTCCGGTCTCTTTTATCAAATTTTCTCTTTTTTTCCTCCACCGTATCTCCTCTCCGTTTTCATATTTTTAGTTGTTGTGGGTTTCTTTTCCTTCTGCAATTTTTTCCCTCCACCGTATCTCCTCTCCATTTTCATATTTTTTGTTGTTGTGGGTTTCTTTTCCTTCTGCAACCTTCTAGATCTATTTTTTTTTTCGTTTTCATACCTGGAGCACATTATCTTGGTTATCATCTTATTTCCTTCTGTGACCTTCGTTTTGTTTACAATCTTCTAGATCTGGTTTTTTTTTTCATTTCTGGACCAATTTTCCTTTTTTTTTGTTTGTTTATTTGTACGACCTTCTACATCTCTCTGTTTTTTTTTTATTTCTGGACGACAGTTTTTTAGTTTTCATATTCTTTCGTTCTGTAATTTTTTGCAAATTTTTTTTCCCTTTCTGTGCCAGTATACATTTTTTGATTTTTCCTTTGGTTGTATATGCATGGTCGTTTTATATGTTTTTGCGTCGTTTGTTCTCTTCGTCTTCGGTTTGTATTTTTTTTTTTTATAGATTTTAGGGATTTGGTCATTTATTTCAAAATTTTAGGGCTTCATTTTATTTCTTCTGTCTATGCCTCTGAAGCAATTTTTTTTTTCTCCACCGTCTCTCCTCTCCATTTTCATATTTTTGGTTATTTTGGGGTTTTTTTTCTTCTGCAATCTTCTAGATCTATTTTTTTTGCGTTTTCATACTTGGGCCACATTTTCTTGGTTATCATCTCATTTCCTTCTGTGACCTTTGTTTTGTTTACAATCTTCTAGATCTGGTTTTGTTTTTTCATTTCTGGAGCAATTTCCCTCTCTTCTGTTTATTTATTTCTCCAACCTTCTACATCTCTCTGTTTTTTTTTTAATTTTTGGACCACATTTTTTGGGTTTTCATATTCTTTCTTTCTGTAATTTTGTGCAATTTTTTCCCCTTTCTGTACCAGTATAGATATTTTGATATTTCCCTTTGGTTGTATATGCATGGTCATTTTATCTGTTTTTGCGCCGTTTGTGCTCTTCGTCATCGGTTTGGTTTTTTTTTTTTATAGATTTTAGGGCCTTGGTTATTTATTTCAGATATATGTTTTTATCTATTTTATTTCTGTAATATTTGTTGTTATTTACACGTATTATTATTTATGTTAATTTTTTATTCTGACACATGCAATTTTTATCTCTTCGTTTGTATAATATATATTTACGATTTAACTGTTTGTTATTTACTGGTTACGCTTTGCGGTGGTGTTCATGCTATTAGACGTCTGTCGTTGATTAATCATTACTTTTATTAGTTTCTGTTTGCAGGAATTTGTATTCGACATTAAGGAAAACGTTGGTAACTTTCTGTATATATATTGTTTGTAAATCTGTTGCCATAATATTTTACATTTCAGTTTTAATCTTTCCGCTTTCTCACTGTTTAGAGAGGTTAATGATACTGGTTATTTCTTACTAACCTTACCGCCTCCTTTATAATCATTTCATCTATTTCTGCTGCTTAGTAATATTGGTTGCTTTCTCTGATCTATCCTTCTGCCTACGGTTCGTTGAATCAGGTACTTATTTTTTAATTTGGTTTGGTTGAAATGTTTCAGAATATTGATTTATAATGTTATCTTTGTTTGTTATACGACATATTTTACCCTTCTGTTCTATTCTCTCTGCTTTCTCACTGTTTAGAGAGGTTAATGATACTGGCTATTTCTTACTAACCTTACCGCCTCCTTTATAATCATTTCATCTATTTCTGCTGCTTAGTAATATTGGTTGCTTTCTCTGCTCTATCCTTCTGCCTGCGGTTCGTTGAATCAGGTACTTATTTTTTAATTTGCTTTCGTTGAAATGTTTCAGAATATTGATTTATAATGTTATGTTTGTTTGTTATATGACATATTTTATTCTGGTTATTTATATCCAAACAATTTCTTCTATTCTGGTTATGATGATGTTATATTTCATTTGTTATTAATATGTGCCGGGTAATTGTTAATACAGATATGACTATCATTGATGTTGCCCTATTTATTTTGGATTTATGCCAATATATTTTATTTTGTCTTTCGTTTTAGTTTTACTGTAATTTTGTACTTATAAAAAATGGTTATGTCTGTACCTCTATTTAGTATACTCCCGTCTGTTTTTTCTTTACTTCACTCTTTTTCATCTCTATTGTACTCTTGGTCGTTTACTGCTTTTCTTATTTTATTAACTGATCTTTATATCTACAAAAAATTATAAATCTTATTACAATATAATACCTTCCTTTATCAAAATTTTGGTTTCTTATATCAAAATATTTTATTATTTCCCGGTTGTGATGATGTTATATTTCGTTTATTGTTAACATGTGCCGAGTAAATGTTAATACAGATGTGGCTATCATTGATGTTGCCCTTATTATTTTGGACCTATGCCAATATATTTTATTTTGTACCTATGGATTCACTGTAGCATGAACAGTGAATCCGTCATCTCTTTTAGTATATGTATAATAAATAATATTGTATATTATTATTCTAAACTATACTATTTTTTGTTACATTTCTTAGTTATGGCATAAATTCCTTAATGATATAGATGGCAGCCGTGTATATTGCTAGATTTGTTTGTAAATACTTATGGTATATGTTCTTTACAATAAATGATTATAACCTGAACCAAATACTTATATATAATCTTATGTTTTTGCAAACGTTTATTTACTTATTTATGATTTCCACTTAATTTTCAGTATAATATAAAGCATATTTTATTTCTATACGTAGCTTTAATATATGTATATGATATATTAATGTAGCTAGATATATTGGATAAACTATTTGATTCCCATTCTTTTTTATATAATTATATCAATTTTTTCCCCTGATTTATTTACTTTTCCCTCCAGTCCGCCTTCCATCATTCATTATTATTCTTATTTGATTCACGAACATTTGATAAATACATAATGTTCAAAAATTTACTACAATTTAATGCCTTTATTTATCAAAAATTTATTGTTATTAATTATTAGCCATATGAGTTGTACTTAGAGATTCAGAAAGAATATGCGTTGTTTTTGTAGAATTTTTTAATATTTTATTTGTATACTAATTTTTCTTACTTATGGCATAAATTCCTTAATATCATAGATGGCAGCCGTGTGTATTGCTAGATTTGTTTGCAATTACTCATGGTATATGTTCTTCACAATAAATGATTATAACCTGAACCAAAAATTTATATATAAATTTATGTTTTTCCAAATGTTGCTTTATATATTTAGGATATTTACTCAATTTATAGTATAATATAAAGCATTAATCATATAACATCAACGTTTGTTGCCTACACTTGACTACTAATATTACTTCATTGACTCACATTTGTTACCTGTGCTTGACTACTTTCTTTTTCCAGTCCACCTTCGACCAGTCACTGCTATTCTTACTTCATTGATTAACATTTGATATCTACACATTGTTCTAAGTCTTTACTACAATTTAATGCCTTTATTTATTACAAATTTAGTTTTTAACATTCAAAAATTTTATTCTTTTACGGTTATAATGATGTTATATTTTCATTATTAACATGTGTCGGGAAATTAGCTACAAATTTGTGTCAGGAAATATTACAAGGCAAGATCCGAAAATTTCCTCACGAGGTCATGAAATGATTCAAAACTTCAAATTTATGATGTAATTGAGACTTAAGTTTGTATATAATTTTTTTCACTTATTTTGTTCCGGTTTTTTCCGGCAACCAGTTATAGATTTCCTTGCTTTCAATAAATGTAAAGTGATGTATATTATTGTCCATAACTATACTAATTTTCTTTACTTGAAGGCACAAATTGCCTATTAATATATTTAAAAACCATGTATATCATCAGATTTTGTATCATTCACTGATGTTATATGTTCTTAACATGTATATTCTAACATAAGAATACTCTTAGCATTATACGTGTTCATTTGTACTTTCCTAATTTGGAAACTCCGATTTTTTTTATCTTATACTTTTCTTAGTCTATTTTATATTTTTCAAAAATTTAGTTCCAATTTTTTAATTCGTTCAAATTTAGCCATATTTATTATATATATATATAACATATTAGTATAGCTACGTTTATATTAAAATAAATTTGTTTTATTTTATTCCTTATAATTTGTTTATTACATACTATATTCATTATGTGGTAATAAATTATTTTCCCTATTGTGTCAATTTCGAACAGATTTGGTCTTTTCTTATCTCCATATTCTATTGCTACGCTTCAATATCAATCGTTTCCCGCTCTATCTTCATAGCACAACATCATTTTTATATATATTCTGAATAGGTTAGCTGAAATTTGCTATTTACACAGTAGTCCAGGTATTCTTAAAATTTTATGCCGCTCTTATTTCAATATTTATTTATGATATTAGATATAATTACTGTTGATATTACTACATATATTTATATAATTTGTCTATAATAAAATATATTTTTTTAATAATATGAACTATTATTTCCTTCTCAATATGATATTATTATTACAAACTATTTGTACATTTATCATTTTATATCATTAATATTTTGCTATATTCATTTATTAAATATAAAATTTGCATAAATATTTACTTTTCATGTTATGTACGTTTAATTTATATTATTCATTACATAATATTTGTTTATTATATTTTGTCTAACATACTAATTAAATTTTTTTCATACTCCATAATTTTGTCTAACACAAATATAAAATTTACAAAATAATTTATCATATTACACTGTATTATTATACACAGATGGAGCCGAAAAGAAAAATTAAAAAAATGTCCACAAAATCTACCTACTGTACATGTCGTATCATCTCACATATGGACGAGGATTCAACAGTTGTAAATACTGATTACTCAAGTATATCAACGTTTAATACAAAAAATTCATCCACACTAATCCCTCGATCCAGAGTTGATGTGATAGAACATACGTCTCAAACTGAAAACAGACTTATGCAACATACGTCTGACACTGAAAGCAGACATATGCAATGTATGTCTGAAATTGAAAACATATCTTCTCAACTAGCTCTTCCATTAGCGTTTGAAAATCGTACACAAAATTGTAAATTTCTTATTCATACTAAATATAAAATTTTTAGAAGATAAAAAAAATTATTTATATAATTGTCTCATAAACTTACCTAATTTTTTTTTAGGTGATACTAATATGTACATCAACTTCAGAAATTGTTCCTACATCTGTCATTATTGTGGTGCTCTTTTTTGGCTTAATGAACGAATTAAAAAAAGTAATCCTCCTAAATTCAATCTTTGTTGTAGAGAAGGAAAAATTAGAATACCTTTTAGCAAACATATTCCCTCAATACTATATAATCTATTGGATTATTATGGAGGATCGTTAAGTACACACTTTCGAAAAAAATAAGAATTTATAATTCCATGTTTGCATTTACATCATTTGGAAGTAACATAGAAAATTTTCTAAAAAACTCTATCGGTCCTTATATTTTTAAAATAAGTGGACAAATACATCATTTACTAGGATCTCTTCTTCCAGTTGATAATAATCCTCCTAGATTTGCACAATTATATATATATGATACGGAAAATGAAATTGAAAATCGAATGGATTCATTCTCATTTGAAAATGAATCAAAAAATTTAATAAAAATAATAATAGAACATTTAATTACAATGTTAGATAATACAAATCAATTAGTAAAGATTTTTCGAATGATAAGAGATAGATACGAAGAAGATAAATTACCATCTATGAAATTAAAACTTATAAATCGAAAAACTACAGATAATAATCAATATGAATTACCAACTTCAAATGATATAGGGTCCGTTTAGTTCGTTGATTCGAGTTTTTAATTCGAGTTGAGATGTGACTTTATGTGAGAGTTTTTTACTGTAGCAAAAAAGTTAGATGTGATTGTTCCTGAGAGCTTTTTACTGTAGCAAAACTCGAATTCTAAACTCAAATCGGTGAAATGAACGGAGCCATAAGTTGTTTAATAGTTGGAGATATTGGTGAATACGAACAAGGAAGAGATATTATAATTGAAGATAGAACAAATTCCTTACAAAGAATTACAAAATTACATCCATCTTATATGTCTCTTCAATACCCACTATTATTTCCTTATGGAGAAGATGGTTATAAAACAGATTTAAAATATAATATAAATAATTCAAATAACACATACAAAAGAAAAAGAATTTCTATGAGAGAATTTTATTGTTATCAATTACTAGAACATCAAAATCAAAGTGATATCCTATTTAGAAGTGGAAGATTACTAAAACAATATATAGTTGATGCATACGCCTGTGTAGAAGAAGATAGATTTGATTATATTAGAAAAAATCAAAAAAATTTGAGATCTGAAATTTATCAAGGAATTTAAGATGCTATTACAAAAAGAGATACAAATGCACAAGCAATAGGTAAAAGAATTATTCTTCCTTCCAGTCATACTGGGAGTCCCAGATACATGATTCAAAACTATCATGATGCAATGGCAATTTGTAGATATTATGAAAATCCTGATTTATTTATAACATTTACATGTAATCTAAAATGGCCAGAAATTACTAGAGCTTTAACAAAAATACCTGGTTCTAATCCTGTTGATAGACCTGATATTATTACAAGACTTTTTAAAATGAAATTAGAACATTTTTTGTCGACGGTAAAAAAACAAAATATCTTTGGAAGAATTGTAGCACGTCAATATATTTTTTCTACATTTATGGGATTTTATTTATAAATATTAATAATAATATTTATTGTTTATACTAAAAATATCTAAAATATATTTATCTTCAAATTTTGTAGACTTGTACGTAGTTGAATTTCAGAAATGGGGTTTGCCACATTGTCATTTCCTATTTTTGTTACATACTGATGACAAATTACATGATCCATCAAAAATTGATAAATTTATTTCTGCCAAAATTCCTGACTCTAAAAAAAATAAACTTAATTATAATGTTGTAGCTGAATTTATGATGCATGGACCATGTGGAATAACAAAACTAACTGCTCAATGCATGAAAAACTCAGAATGTTCTAAAAAATTCCCGAAACAAATAAAAAACGAAACAAATATCGAAGAAAATGGATTTGTTAATTATAAAAGAAGAGATACAAATTTTTATGTTGAAAAAAATGGTATTAAATTAGATAATAGATATGTTGTTCCATATAACATAGATTTATGTCTTAAATATAATGCTCATATTAATGTAGAAATTTGTTTTCAGTCAATGCTTATAAAATATTTGTTTAAATATTTAACAAAAGGACCTGATAGAATAAAAGCAGTTATAGAAGAAAATATTTGTACAGAAAAGTGTGGAGAGAATTTTTATGAAGAAATATATGAGATAAAAAACTATATTAATTGTAGATATATAACACCTTATGAAGCATTATGACGCTTATATGATTATCCAATACATCATAGAACCCCAGCCATTCAACGTCTATCAATACATTTACCCAAAATACAAAACATAACATTCAAATCAAACCAACATCTTATTGATATAATGAAGCAACCAAATATTCATAAAACAACTCTGACAGAATGGATGGAAATAAACAAAAGTGATGTGAATGCTAGAAATCTAACTTATAATAATTTTCCAACTAAATATGTTTGGAATAATAGATATAAATATTGGTCATCTAGACAAACAGGACATACAATAGGTCGATCATATTATATTCACCCAAACTCTGGAGAACTGTATTATTTAAAATTATTACTAAATCATCGAAAATGAATAACAAGCTATGAAAATCTTCGAACTATTGATAACATAACATATGGAACATATCAGGCTACATGTTATGCACTAGGTTTATTAGGAGATGATAGAGAATGGGAACAATCTATATTAGAAGCATCTTTTTGGTCTACATCATTACAATTACGATATTTATTTATTATTATATTATTATTTTGCAATGTAAATAATCCATTGAAATTACTTCAAAAAAATTGGAAACTTATAACTGATGATATCTTATGCAAAATTAAAAAAAAATTTTAACAACCCATATTTTGAAATACCTGAAAATGAATTATATAACTTTATATTATATGAACTAGAAAAATTATTAAATCTAAATTCATCAACTTTATCTCATTTTAATATACCGCTTCCAACTGGTTCACTAATACAAGATTTAAATAATAAACTTTTAAGAGAAGAACTTAACTTTGACATAAATAAATTAAAAATGAAAAATTCTCTATTAGTACAAAATTTAAACAATGAACAACATATTATTTACCAAAAGATTTTAGACTCTGTTAATGATAAACAAAACAACTTATTTTTTATTTATGACCATGGAGGAACTGGAAAAACATATTTGTGGAATACAATTATAACAAATATTAGATCCAATAATGAAATAATTTTAGCTGTCGCATCTTCAGGAATAACATCATTATTATTGCCTAAAGGAAGAACTGCACATTCTAGATTTCGAATTCCACTATCAATAGATAAATTTTCAACATGTCATATAAAAAAAGGAACTCAATTAGCATATTTAATTGAAAAAATATCATTAATTTTATGGGACGAAGCACCTATAACTAATAAATATTATTTTGAAGCATTAGATAACACACTCCAGGATTTACAAAACAATTTTGATAAACCATTTGGTGGAATGACAGTTATTCTAGGAGGTGATTTTCGACAAATCTTACCAGTTTTACCTACAGGAATAAAAGAACACATAATAGATGCATGTAAAAATAATTCTTATTTATGGCCACACTTTCAGGTTTTAACATTAACAGAAAATATGCGATTAAAACATTTTAATACAACATCAAAAGAAAAAAATGAGATTGAAAATTTTTCAAAATGGACATTGGATATAGAAAATGGTACTGCTGAAGGAATAAAAGATTTAGAAAATGAAGATATTACATGGATAAAAATACCAGAAAAATACTTTGTAAATTTTGACCTAGATCCAATTGACAAAATAACAACATTAATATACGATAATTTCAACAACAATTTTAATAACATTGATTACCTAAAACAGCGTGCAATTGTAACACCAAAAAATAAAACTGCTGACAATATAAATAATTATATATTATCTTTAGTACCTAATGAGGCAAAAACTTATTATAGCTATGATACAATAATGCCTTCATTAGAAAACATAGAAGAACTAAATCTCTTATATCCTCAAGAATTTTTACACAATTTAAATTTCAACGGTTTACCACCACATGAACTAAATCTTAAACTCAGGACTCCAATAATGCTTCTAAGAAACTTAAATCAATCTGCTGGACTATGCAATAGAACAAGACTAATCATAACACAATTAACAAATAAAATAATAGAAGGACAGATCATTACTTCAAATAATATTTTTAAAAAAGTTTATATTCTAAGAATAGAAATGACTGTACATGAATCTAAATGGCCATTTACTTTGAAAAGACGACAATTCCCTATAAAGATATGTTATGCAATGACAATAAATAAAAGTTAGGGACAATCTTTGAATAAAGTTAGACTATTTTTAGAAAATCAGGTATTTAGCCATGGTCAATTATATGTTGCTTTATCCAGAGTAACTAATCCAAAAGGATTATATATATTACTTAATGATTCAAACAACAATTATCCTAATCATATGAAAAACATTGTCTACAAAGAAATCCTATATAACATCACATAAATAAATACATAAAAAATATATACTATCTTATATTCTTCATAACATTGAATTTTTTTTATATCACATATTTAACAATAAACTGAATAAAAATATTTATCATTATAACAACATCTTATTTGCTTATTTCAGGATTTACAGAAAATAACAACACCTATTCGTGCACTAAAACCAAATGAAGTGTATGAAACAATACAAGCACGAGTATGCAGAATATGGACAAACAACGATTTTGTCACAGGACGTCTGATAAGCCTTGACTGTATTCTGGTTGATGAAGAGGTACTAAAATTTTAGAATATTATATTACATATTATTTTATATAACATTTGTTAATATTGAATAAATTTCTATCCTTATTATTTATTTACAGCATGAAGCAATACAGGGAACAATTCGAGTATGTGATTCGGACTATATTTCTCAAAAAATTGAACAAGACAATATATACAATATTAGTAACTTTTATGTTACTGAAAATAAACCAACATACAAAGTTGTTCCACACACCAATTTGCACGAGCAACATCCTTTACTCCAATTATGGAAGACGCACCATATATCCCATTTCACAAATTCTACTTCATAGAATTTGACCAGCTATATCAAAGAATAAATAATACTGAGATATTAACAGGTAATATATGTTACCTAATTTATTTTATCATTATTATAAATATTTCTTGAATATTTATTTACAAAAGCCCCCTGTTTATATATAATATTAGATGTTATTGGAGTATTAACAAGTATCCAAGCACTCGAACATACACATGTCAGCACCAGACCAACAACACGGCGATCCATAGTGATACAAAACATTAGGTACAATAAATTTATACTTTTTTTCCTCACACTTTACTTTTATGATTCAATTTTATTAATCATTTTTATAAACAACATTTTTTCAACAGAAATGAACAACTACAGGTAAGCCTATGGGGACATAAAGCCGATCAATTTGATGAGAATGTACTCAAAACACTGAAGGCACCACTTGTGGCAGTTTGCTGAGCAATGTTGACGAAGCAATATCTAGGTATTTTTAACATTACTTTATTATAACATTTTTATATACATATATAAAAAAATATAGCATACATTTATTATTTACTCTATTATATTTCTAGGTAACTCATATGTTTCGAGTACATCAGCAACACTTTTCTATATTGACCCAGACATCCCGGAAACAACAACATTAAAGACAAGGTAAACACACACACACACACACACACACACACACACATATATACATTATATATTCAAATAAATTTATCATATTAGATAATCATAAATTATATTTATATTTTCCTTAACTTATTCGTATTTTTATACATACAGATTTTCCTATCAAAATCAACAAATTGAATTCCTACCACCACCAAAAACACCTATCCAAGCAATTGAAGAACAAACATCAGCAAACAGAAGAACAATAAACGAACTCAAAACATTGGATGCACAAAATAATCTTGTTAGTACTATTAACTTTCCGATTATTTTTTTACTACACTTAGTAAAAAATTTAAAACCACAATATTATATCTTTTATGCAAGGTGGGAAATTCACTATAAGAGCGACCATAGTAAACTTTTTAACATCTCAAGGATGGTTGTACAATTATTGTCCCAGATGTTATCGACAACTAAAACAGGCAAGAATAGGTTGGTGGTGCAACAATCATGGCCACATAAAATCAATACCATCTCCATGGTAATTAAATTTATTACCATATCATTTGTATTTATTATATATCTTTACTTACTTTAACAAAAAATTAATAACATTAAAAACATATTTATATACATGCTACAGGTACAGATTAACAATCCAAATTGAAGATCATACTGGAGACATGGAAGTTATCGCTTTTGGCAAAACCGCTCAGGCATTAATAAAAAAACTGTGTTCTGCACTAACAATTGACGAAGGCTTTACTGATCCATTTATAATACCACCAGCTATCGATCAGATCCGAGGACAATCAAAAATCTTCCAAGTCTTCTTTCAACAACGAGGAACCCAAATGAGCAAATTAATTTCCAAAATATTTGAAGACATCCATGTCCCATCATCGCCACCAAAACAGTTAACTACAGGAACAGAAAATCCACAAAGGTAAATAATGTTTTTTAAAAAATTTTATCAACTATACATAAATAATATTTTTATTATATTTATCACAATTTTAAAAATCTTATTATTTTTTAGCCCACAGGCAATACCATCATCATAGCTATCAATACCAATCACATTTGATCCACACACTCCAATACCAAAAAAACCTAGTACAAGGTAAGCATAATTCAACACAACATATATTATCAATTAATTTAAAAACATATCTACCAATTATTCTATTTTTTTAGCCCTGAATCAAGAACAACAAGACAATCTACAAAACGCCCAAAAACAAGGTAATATTTTTATAATATTTATTTTATACTATATAATTTAACCATCTTTATTTCTCTTAACACTTATATTTACAACTAATTTTCTCATTTTTATATTTACAGCTGAAAGAAATGAAATGATCAAGAACCACAACAGCATTATTTTTTATTCTGTACAATCTGTATATATATAAATATTATAAATAATAATACTATATATGTCTGTATAAATATGTTTGTACAAATTTTATATCCATCATATAATATAATACTGTATAATACATGTATATATATAAATATCTTTTAAATACAACTATCATATAATATAATACTCTATTCCGCAGCAACGCGCGGATTTCATGCTCATTATACATATACTAAAAGAGAGGGCGGGATTCACTGTTCATGCTACAGTGCAATGAACAGTGTATTTCCCGTTTTAGCCATGCTTTTTTGTTATGTTGAAATTTTAATTACCCTTATGTCCCATTTGTAAAATTACGATATTGCCCTCCCTTTTAGTTTCCTATCCGTTTATTTGCTGTGATCATTTTGGTCATTTACTGATTATTTTGCTTATTTCGTTTGTTTTCCTGTTATTCACTTTCTTTCATTCTTTTTTGTTTTCATCTCTCTCTCTCCTTCATTTGCTTCCTTCCGTAGCTTTCTGGATTCTTCTTCTCTAAAACTGAGCAGGGGTTTTTTTTATCCCCCTTTTTCGTTTGTTGATTTCGCTCATTTTTTCGATATGTCTCCCTATTGCCATTTATGTTTCCCGTTGATTTGCTTCTGTAATCTTCAGCTCCCTTTTTTTTTTACTGAGATTGGGGTTTTTTTTTAGATCTATTTTTTCTCTTTTGTTTTTTTTCCCTTCCACAACCTTTTAGATCTGTCTTTTTTCTTTCTTCGTTTGTTGATTTCGGTCATTTTTTCATTATTTCTTCCTGTTGCCATTTATGTTTCCGGTTGATTTGCTCCTGTAATCTTCAACGCCCTTTTTTTTTTACTGAGAATGGGGTTTTTTTTTCCCCTGGATCTATTTTTTTCCTTTTTGCAACCTTTTAGATCTGCTTATTTTTCTAAATATTTGGCCACATTTCTTTGTTTGTCGTGTTCCTTATTTTCCCAAATTTTTAGAATTTTTCTTCCTTTTCTAGATCTACATCTGTTTTTATTTTCCCGTACCTAGATTGAAGAGGAATAGGGTTTTTTTTTGGGTTCTTTCATTTTTATTATTTTCTAGATTTACGTTTGTCTTTTTTAGTTTCTGGATCTATATTTGTCCAATGTTTCCCCCTTGCAATGTTTTAGACCTGTATATTTTTCTAGGTTTTTGGCCACATTTCTTTGTTTCTCATTTTCCTTCTTTCTGCAACCTTCTAGATCCTTTTTTTTTTCCTCCTCGCCAGGTTTATTCGTTTTTCATTTTTTGTGTGTATATATATATTTATCGATGTTTTATATTTTATTTTCATCCTTTCGTTATATATGCATGGTACCTTTTTGTTTCATTACGTTATTAGTTACCTCCATAGTTCATTTTGTTGAATATTTTTGTCTTCCTTCCATGGTTTCGTTCATGTTTATTAGATCTATGTTTTGATTAATTTTTTTTTAGGCTGTTGGGTTATTTATTTTAGATCTGTGTTCGTTTTTTTTATGTTGTTCTGTTTTTTCCCTTCCTAATTTGTTATTCGACTATTATATTGGTGAAGAAAAAAAAGTTTTTTTTTAAAACAAATGTCTAATATTTGTCGTGATCTAAATGTGGTAATATTTATATTAATCTTTTACTTTGACACGTGTATTTTTAATTTTCCCATTTTGTATAATATCTAACCGAATAATAAGTGTTTATTATTTATTGGTTCTACCTTGCGGTGCTCTTCATGCATTGTGACAGATGTTGCTAACTAATCATCACTTTTATTGGTTTCTGTTTGTAGGGATTTGTATCCGAAGTTAAGCAAAACATGGGTAACTTTCTCTATATATACTGGATGTTACTATTTTACTATTGCTTTGTCTACGTTTCTCAGCTTATATTGTCTACCATATTCTGTTATCTCCGCTTTTCCACTCTTTAAAGACCATAATAATACTACATGTTTCTTACTACTCTTATCGCCTCCTTTATATATCTTTGTTCTATTCCTGCTGCTCAGTAATTTTCGTTGCTTTCTTTGACCTAGTAATTTTAGTTGCTTTCTTTCATCTATTGTTTTGCCCGTTGTCTGCTCAATCAAGTAATAACTTCTTCAGTTTAATTTGGTTGCTTTATTCTAGAATATTATTTTGTAATGTTATGTTTGTTCATTATATGAAATGTTTTATACTGCACTTTACTTTTTTCCTTCTCTAATCTACTCTCGGTTACCTGTTTCCGTTCTAAGTTGATTACCTGATATTTTATGTTTACAAACTTTTCTAAATCTTATTAAGATATAACTACCATTGCATTATACTGCATTCCGCAGCAACTTGCGGATCTCACACTCGTGAGCTCTAAAAGAGCAATGACGTAAATATAATTAGCAAAATGCTAAGGCCTGAGGGTAATGCTGGAACTTCGGGTCGGCGGGCCGCCCGAAGCCCGAATTTTTTCGGGCTCGGGCGGGCCGGCCCAATTCCCGCCCGCCCAAGCAAGAAATTCAGGTTCGGGCTCGGGCAGCCCGAATTTGACATGTCCACCCTTGCCCGCCGCCGTCTAACCACCATATACCGCCGTCCGCCGGGATTTTTTGAATTTTTCCGACCAAGCCCGAACTGCCCGACCCGAAAATTGCCCGAAAATTGGGTGTGCCCGAATTGCCCGACCTGAAGCCTGAATTTTTGATTTTTTTTGAATTTTGCCCGAATTTTTCCCGCCGGCCCGAATTGCCCGACCCGCCCGAGGTGCCCGAATTGCCCGAATACCCGAAAATGGCTAGTTTTTTGAATTTTGCCCGAAACCCGAGTTGCCCGAATTGCCCGAAAACCCGAAAACGGCTATTTTTTGAATTTTTACCCGAATTCTGCCCAAAAACCCGAGTTCGTGTGTTCATTTCAAATTGTAATATATATATATAAATTGTAATACTAAAATCTCGGGCGGGTCGGGTTCGGGCTCGGGCAAATCCTCGAGCTTTTAGGGCGGTCGCGGGCGGCCCGTCCAAAGTTCCAACACTACCTGAGGGTAATAAATTTAGACAGTCAACTGCAATATTTCTTTATTTACAAACATTAATATTAATATGTTCACATTAAATCGTTTTCGTTTCTGTTGACTGCAGACTAACCGCGGAGAATCCTATCCCCATATACCTTATGAAGATTCACGGGCCGGGCTCAAGTGGGTCGCTTCTCACGCCAGTATTAGTTAGAGCTCCGAGCCCATGCTCAATGAGCATGCTGATTTGGGCTGGGTGTTGTTGAGTGGAGATAGTGCTAAGTGTTGAGGCCAATATTGTCAGCAAATGTTGGTGCAAGCTGGTGAAGAGAGTTTACGTGAGAAAGTGAAGTTAGTTGGAGCTTCTTCTCTAGTTCATCCTCACATTTTGCCAAGAGAGAGGGCGGTGATCCAGAAAAGATGCGGTTTTTTGTTTGCCCGGCGACGACTGGTTCGAGTGATCCGAGGATAAACCTCCGAGGTTGGCAAGGCTCGGGTGTGGTAGGGTGCTGATTTGTGTTGCCGAGATGGATGGTATGAGAGATAGAGGATTGTTTTATTATGAGAGTTTTATTCTCGTATCGTATCATATCATATCACAATTACCATAAGATGGTGTAATTGTCCATGCACAAAACATCTTATCAATATCTACATAATATAAAAGGGTAGAAAAGGATATTCACAGTGCGTTTTGGAATGCATAGTTTTAATTTTCTTTTTCTTTTTTTAAATATCTTTCTCCCTTCTTTCTTTTTCTTTCCTTTTCTTTTGTTTTTTTTTTAAGATTTTTTTTTTTTTGCTTTCTTTCTCTTGCATTACTTTTATTTTATCTTTTATCTACTATAGTTTGTTACCTTAAAACCACTTAAATCTTTATTTCTATTTAACTCTGCAATTTTTGTGTTTTATTTTTTTATTCATTTTTTAACTCTATTTGTTCACCATTGTATTTTACAAATGATTTTTTTTTTTTACATTTTTTCTTTTAAAAAAAAATCTTTTTCATTTCTTTCTAACTCCATTCTTTATCTTTCTATTTGAACTTTCTTTTTCCATTCTTTTTTAACTCTATTTGTGAATGCATATCTCTTATGAATGGCGTTTTACATTTCTTTCTTTTTGCTTTCGTTTTTTTCCCCTATCTTTTTGGCACCATTTGTGTACCATAGTAACTTACACTAAGAGCCCGTTTAGTTCGCTGATTCGAGTTTTTAATTCGAGTTAAGATGTGATTTTATGTGAGAGCCTTTTACTATAGTAAAAGGTTAGATGTGACTGTTTCTGATAACTTTTTACTGTAGCAAAACTCGAATTCTAAACTCAAATCGGTGAAATGAACGGGACCTAATATTACTGATTTTTCCTTTTTGTTTATCTTTTACTCTCATTCTCTCTCTTAGATTTCTTGAACATCAAATCTAAATTTTCTAATCAGAATATTTTCCTTTCTTGTGCTTATTTTCTTTTTATTTTAATATCTTATAATTCAAAATGTTTCATCAATTTAATCCTATAAGCTTTTAACTTACACTATTATTTATATACTCGTTTTAAATTTTCTCAATAAACTTATTTTTATATATTTTATTTTTTGTATTATGCGTTATTAAAATTTTAATTACAACTCCATATTGCATCGCATCTAGTTAAACTAGTTATATAACAAAATAGACATTATTTGTTGTGTTAACTACGGTAAAAATTATTGTACCGAAGCCAATTGAATGTAATATCATATATCTATGTATATATACATTAAAGTGCACAGTTCCAATAGGGCGCATATAAGAAAACTAGATCTCAGTGGGAAAGAAACATGTCACGGAAATTTTTTTGACTTAGGAGTTGTATAATAGAAGTTAAGAATTATTATGTATAATTAATTAGAATTATTGACCGAGAACTATTAACCAATTAATTATCTCACTTTGGAGGGAGTAAAAGGAAAGGCTCAGCAATAGCCAAGTCATCAGCCAATCGAGCTACATGAGAAATGCATTGCATTTGGATGAGAAAGTATATACGCACAAGTCTTATTTAGACCCTACCTCATGTTGAAAGGAGTGCCAACAGCCAGATTCTATCCCATAAATGAAGGACTCGTTTCGTTACTGATTTAAATTAAGATATAATTTTATATGAAAATTTTTTACTGTAATAAAAAAATTAAATATAATTATTTTTAAAAATTTTTTACTATAATAAAATTTAAATTTTAAATTTAAATTGGTAAAATAAACTGAGTTAAGTCTGTCACTCCATCATTTTTCTATTTATTTAATATATCTCCATTGTTGATTCACGTAAGTGTACAGTAACTTATCGGTAAGGATTTTAATAAATCTCTATTATCATTATCACTTGTAACTGTTGCACTCCAATCTCCTTCTACAAATACACACAATTCAAAAGTTTTATAGAATCAATTCTCATCCCCAATCTTATTCTCATCTTTTGGTTCTTAACAATGGATTCAGGTGCCGAAATTGTTCTCGACTTCAGTCCATATTTCCGGGCGTACAAGGACGGACATGTAGAAAAATTCTTCGGTAGGGACGTGGTACCTCCCGGTACCGATCGCGTCACCGGAGTTTCCTCAAAAGACGTCCAGATTTTCCCGGAGACCGGCGTTTCAGCACGTGTTTTCGTCCCGACAACCATTAGTCCCGGGGAAAAGCTTCCACTTCTGGTTTATTTCCACGGCGGTGGTTTTGTTGTCGGTTCACCCTTTTGTTCCGTTTACCACAATTTCGTTACTTCTTTAGTCAAGGAAGCCGAAGTCGTTGTCGTTTCTGTTGACTACCGATTAGCTCCGGAGTATCCTGTCCCCATAGCTTATGAAGATTCATGGGCCGCTTCTCACGCCAGTGGTTCGGGCCCTGAGCCCATCCTCAATGAGCATGCTGATTTGAGCCGGGTGTTTTTGAGTGGAGATAGTGCTGGGGGCAATATTGTCCATAACATGGTGGCGCAAGCTGGTGAAGAAAGCTTAGGTGAGAAAGTGACGTTACTAGGGTCTTGTTTGATTCACCCTCATTTTATAAAGAGAGAAGGTGATGACTCGGAAAAGATATGGCGGCTTGCTTGCCCAACAACAAGCGGTTCGGGTGACCCGAGGATGAACCCGATCTCGGATGCGAGGTTGGCGAGGATTGGGTGTGGCAGGGTGTTGATCTGTCTTGCTGAGATCGATTGGTTGAGAGATGAGGGATTGTTTTATTATGAGACATTGGTTAAGAGCGGGTGGGGATGGAGAGGTGGAGATTTTTGAGACTCTTGGAGAGGGACATGAGTTTCATTTGTTCAACCCAAATTGCGAAAATGCCCTTGCCTTATTGAAAAGGTTAGCTTCGTTTATAAATCAACAATAGTTCGTGTGATGGCGACCATTGATGAGTTGATCAAATCAAAGAGTAAAGGTGATCGGGCAACTTTCTAAATATTATAATACTTTTCATAATAGTCTTCTTGCTAGAAATAAGGGACTTGTTTGTTACCCTTTTTGTTTTCATTTTTCACGTTTTTCAAAGTAAAAAATTAAAAATAAAAATGAAAAACGCGTTTGGCGAAGTTTGTGTTAGAAAACAAAAATAAAAACGTTTTTGTTTTCATTTTTCACGTTTTTCAAAGTAAAAAATTAAAAATAAAAATGAAAAACGCGTTTGGCGAAGTTTGTGTTAGAAAACAAAAATAAAAACGTTTTTGTTTTCATTTTTCACGTTTTTCAAAGTAAAAAATTAAAAATAAAAATGAAAAACGCGTTTGGCGAAGTTTGTGTTAGAAAACAAAAATAAAAACGTTTTTGTTTTCATTTTTCACGTTTTTCAAAGTAAAAAATTAAAAATAAAAATGAAAAACGCGTTTGGCGAAGTTTGTGTTAGAAAACAAAAATAAAAACGTTTTTGTTTTCATTTTTCACGTTTTTCAAAGTAAAAAATTAAAAATAAAAATGAAAAACGCGTTTGGCGAAGTTTGTGTTAGAAAACAAAAATAAAAACGTTTTTGTTTTCATTTTTCACGTTTTTCAAAGTAAAAAATTAAAAATAAAAATGAAAAACGCGTTTGGCGAAGTTTGTGTTAGAAAACAAAAATAAAAACGTTTTTGTTTTCATTTTTATACAAAAAACAAAAACGTTTTGGAACCAATTCCAAACGCACCAAAGACCTCTTTATGTAAGTAATTTCGAAGGGAAAAGCGTTTTCAGCGATTTTATAGGTCAAGTCTCAATTTTATATTTATAAGAATTAAGAGTAAGGTTAGGATATCAACTCTATTCTCAATTCTTTTGTACTAATTGATATGATACTTGAATTAATATCTTTTTATTAGTTGATACAATCTCTTATTATTAATTAACGTAACAAGATTTTAAACACTTACTAATATAAAAATAAAACTCATATGCACATTAGTTGGTACACAAAAATTGTAATTTGAGTTGAAGTCCCTAGTATTATTTTGGTACCCTGACTTAATCCCTTCTATCTATAAATAGTAGTAAATGGAGATTGGAGATAACTTGTTTAATATAGGTACACTGGCTATATAATTAATTTGAAAAATGAATATTTTGACCACCACAATATAAATGTCATACTTATTGTAGGGTTGCACTTTGTGTTTGTGTGTCGTGTTCAGCAGTTTAGGCTAACACAATTATGACATGATACGATAAGTGTGAATGAGAACACGATACGATTAATAAATGTTCCAGGAACTTAAACACGAACATGAACCATATATTGCACAAGTAACACAATAAGACAAGAAACGACACACGAATAAATTAATTAAACAGGTTATAACGGGTTGATACGAATAAACAAAATATATGACCCGACTAACAAATATGGGGGATATTTTTATGAACAAAAATGGTGGGTTTTTATTTTATATTCAAAATTACTATTAATTGACTGCTAAATATAATTTATAGTTAAATTAAGTAAGCATATAAAAAAACTAAATTCTTCATATCTTCATAATAATTAACCCACATAGAGATGGGACAGCTAAAAAATTAATTTAACGTATAAAACAATAATTTTATCAATAGAGAAAAATGATAGTTCGTAGTGTGCCTACTAGGCAAAATTAAAATGGAAGAAAAGTCCATAGCGTTGGTTGACAAAATTTCCCCTTACAGACTCTTAACGAAAAATTGCATTTTTTTTTCTTCTTTTAAAATTCGTGTGGGATAATATATGTTCCTTGGCATATGTATGCCATATTTTACACACAAGAAATTGAATCAGGGAAAACTCCAATCGAGCCAGTTGAATTTTATGCTACAAGGCAAAATATTTTCTGTCTTTGTCAAGTAATATTTATACAGTTGAATTTTATACTACAGGGAAAATGTTATCTATCATTATCGAGAAATATATAAACTAAAAATTCATTGTGGAGTATTAATGTTATCTATCATTGAAATTGAATTTCCATATAAACTCGCAGTATTGTTACAAGCATGTTTTTAAATTTTTATAAGTGAAATTATTATAGTAAAAAGGTTTATTGTGATTCAAACCTGTTAAAAGAACACTTTCCTATATTTACTCATTTCATGGTTGTGAAAACTTCAATTGAGGAGAACAATCTTCCCTGGTATTGTTCTTTTTTGCTCATAATTTTCCCAGATGCTGCAATATTATTGTGGCCTTAATTTGTCATCGCTGAGGACTTAGGTCGTCATCGCTGAGGTAAGAAACTTTTATGTCACTATCCAACAACGGCAGCACATAGAGGTCACTCTATAAGAATTTAGGGTCCATTTGATGCGCGGATTCAAATCATAGTTTAAAAATTCTTAATTATGATTTTTAAAATTTAATGTTTTTAATAGAAAAAATACGATAGTAAAATTAAAATTATAGATTTACACTACATCAGAATTTATATATTAAACATCACCTTAAATTTTAGGCAATTATGATTTGAGAAAAAAAACGTCACGAAGAAAACTTGTTGGGTCGGTTTTTTTTTCTTTTAATTTAAGAAAATATGATTATCAAAATGCTCTAAATCTTTTGTGAAAACAGAAAAGGATAAACGTCATAACTTTCACATTATTCTCTCTTTTAACAGTTGTGCATTTGAGAATATGAATATGATGAAACTCTGTCACGCCTCCAAACAACTTATTTAGAAATTAAACAGGGTTTAAGAAAGTAATTAAGTAAAAGTTAAAGTCAAATATAATATATATAGAAATTTCCAAACAAACCCCACTAATTTAAGGAAATTAGGTTTTAGAAAGAGTGAGGTGAACTTTACAAAAATCACAATCACTATTAAAATCAATATCAAAAGTCAGCCTCTGGCATCCACAGGGTTTACACTTGTGCATACATAACTAAATATAGAAATGTAAATAACTGACATCAACCACAGTCTAGTAGAATTTAAGGTTTACAATCCAGAAAATTCATACATGTCTTAAATGAATATGACAATGAAAGACACACTTCACCACTTCCTCTCTCCTTGAATGGAATTCATCACCTATTCTGTGTTACTTCTAGTGTCACCTGGGAGGGGTTAAATTACATTTAGAACAAAGAAAAGTGAGCGAAAGGTCCAGTAGGATATAATTTTATAAAACTGAATAAATAAATGAAAGTACAGGCCCGAATGAATTAGTCAGAACCAAACAACTTTTTTCTGAAAAGGAAAATAAACTAAAATTCCAGATTACAGGCAACCAGCAAGTAATTTAAGTAATTAAATTACTTATGACCAATGCAAGGCCAAACACCACTATAGTGGCCCGTACGGGTTTCGGGTCTTGTCCATAAGGATACAATCTTCATATCCTATCTAGGCCATCAACGGGCTTACCAATTCACAAGATATCTTATCTTAAGAAAATATCCATTAAAACTTTAAATCAGTTCATTATGAGATCAATAGCAGTAATCAAGTTATTGTTTTAAAATACTTTCTTTATCAAACATGTCTTGTCAGTAAATACATTTACATAGGCCAAAACACTTTAAAACAAGGTTAACAAGGATATGGACAAGGATATCCTACCTCTCGGATAGTAATTCCACGAATAACTTCACGTAGTCCTAGCTCCACTTGTCTTTGAAACTCCAAATCCAATCGTGCCGCTAGTTTCATTTTCAAAACTAACGGTTTAGAGTTTAATCCTTTCCTCTAAACAATCTAGTTTAATTATATACAATTGTGTCATACTAGTGTGCATTTACTCAAATTCAAAGTTTATGAACAATTTTTAATTCAAATCATGATCCTTTGAGAATTAGACTTCAGTCAATAGAAATGGAATGGAGACAAGGATTAATGTGGCTAATCCACTCACTTTAAGTTCTCAAATGAAGTTAGGTTGGTTCTACATTGAGTTTCAGGGTCAAAACATGATTTTTGATCTGTTTCAAGTCGGATTTAGTGTGCACCAGTCGACTAGTGATAGAGGAGTGTAACTCCGCCAGTCGGCCGGTGGAGTGATGACCGGTCAACTGCCCTGGGCGACTGGTGGGGAGCGGACTAGCCAAGAAAAATGGCTGATCCGTGGGGTCTAAGGCTAAATCTTACATTTTTAGGTTCGATTTCGAGATCATCTCATGGGAAATCAACAAAACCAAGTTCCAATCAACAAATAGAGTCCAATGAATCAAAAACCCCCAAAATTCATTACGATTTCATCAAAACCCATTCAAATCCATTCAAAATCAAATCTAAATCAAACTTAAATCAAAATTCATCAAAATCCAAACCAAGAACTAGATCATCAAGAGAAAGTCGAAGATCAAGAGTGGGTTTTCAAATATTTATCTTGATCTTTGCTTTAAGGTTGAAAACTTCTTAGAAATCCTCGTTTTGGTTTAGATGCGATTCAAAACTTCTTGGAGAGAGGGAAAGAGGGAAAACTTTGAGAGAAAGAGAGGGAGAGAGAGATGAGAGCTCTGAGAGTGTGAGAGAGGAACGTGGGAGAGAGGGAGACAAACAGAGCTGAAGGAGTCTGAGAAAGAGGGAGTAAGAGTGGCGAGAGAAGAGAGAGAGAAATAAGGAAAAAGAAAGAAAATAAAATAAAAGTAAAAGATAATATTAAAAGGTAGTTAAAAGAAAAGAGTGGAAGTATGTATTCCCACATACTTCCGGGGCGGAATTATTATTACTAAAAGTAATTTAAATTTTCTTGATTAATTAAGAAAATTAAATTAGACACACTAATAAATCACAATTAGCATAATTGAACCTGTTTAATTCTTGAGGTCATTACACTCAGCTAACTGGTGTGATTCATTTTATATAAATGGAAACCCCAAAAAAAAAACCAAAAATAGTTTTGGGAAAAATGTCAATAACAAGCTATTTTTACAACATATATATATATATATATATATATATATATTACATCATTTTGGGAGCTTTTCCTAAGGACCACTAAGATCACGACACATGTCATGAGCCGACTGAAAACAGAAAACCGAGATCTATACCAATCCATTGAGCAAACCTTAGATCGAAACCTATCTCAATCGAGGAAGGGGATGGCCTCAATTAAGTAGTGAGATTGGGACGGAGACCTAAGTCGACATATGACTCCAGCAGAGGGAGACCAAGATGGACCGAGACTGAGCGAGTGGTGAGGATGACTTGTGTCAGAAAGAGAATCTCCGTACAGTGACACACATCACACCACTCACTAATTAATGCATCCAACCCGAGCAAGAAATGTGTAAAGTAAATAACAGAATGGAAAATGACCCTTTCCTGAAGGGAGAAACTTCTAAAGACTTTATAGGGAAGAAATATATGGGGAGAACCTATTGGGAAAGGAATGATGACGTGCCATGATCAGAGGGGACTAGGAATGTTCATCTGATCATGGCAAACATCATAAAAATAGAAAAGGATAAGAGTGAGAAAGCGGTCGATCCTTAGAGAATTGGATAGAGACATTCTTCTATTCCTTCTTTGTCTTTTCCTTTCCTTTCAGATCCTTTGGATACTCTTATGACTTAAGCGTCAGAGTGTCTTCTACAGGACAACCCTCAAAGCTCACCACCAATGGAATAAGCAGAAGACGACGGAGAAGGATAAGATCGACCACCCAAAGTTGATGTTTGAAAATCACACAAAGACATCGACATATACCATTTTCAGGACGCAAACCAAAGGAGATCATATATACTACAACAATAAAGGCCATTTGCGATGACATTTTTTGCGACGACAAATATTGTCGCAAATAATACAATATTTGCGACGACATGTCGTCGCAATTACTCACCGTTAAATAAAATAACCATGTCATCGCTCATAACTTAAATGTCGTCGTAAATAATTTTGGAGCGCAAATTTCAATGGGGCGGATTTTTGCCGCCAAGGTAATCCATTTTTGCGACGACAAGTTGTCGCAAATAATAAGATATTTGTGACAACAAATGTCATCGCAAATAATTTCATGTTATTTTTGACGATATTTTCTCTTTGTCATTCCAAATAATCTTTTTAAGATTTTACTAAAAATAAACACGGGAAAATGATTATTTGCGACGACTGAAAAATTATTTGTGATGACATAATGTCGTCACAACTAATTGCCAACTGTGACGTATTTGCGACGACATTTTAAATTTATTTGCGATGATATTATCATCGCAAATAAGTCTGATCTAATGTACCATATCTTCTTCTTCTTCATTTTCCCATGCCAAATCTCTCTCTCTCTCTGCCTCCTCTTCCCGTCGCCGCCGCCGTCGGCCATCTTCTCTCTCTCTCTTCTTCCTTTCTCTGGCCGCCGCCGTCACTGCCGCTCCTGCCGCCCCGCCCCCGCCAAGACTTCGAAGAGGCTAACATACTCTGACAGGTTTAGGTTTTCTCATTTTTTTTTCTTTTTGTAAATTTTGTTTGGTTGCCGAGAAAATGGAAGAAGAAAATGGAAAATGGAAGAAGAATCGTGCATGTCCGAGAAAATTTTATTGCTCTTGTTTTGCTTATCGAGTATGTGCTTGGATTGAGTTACGAGAATTTTGATGCTCTAGGAGTTGAATATTGGGGATTTTGTTTGGGAATTTTGTTCGAGTTTAGTCATTTTTATGGTTCTGAGAATGTGAAAATTTAAACTTGCATTGATTAATCAAGAATTGTGTATATATGTTACTCTAGATGTTAATAAAATGTTAATTTCGGTGTTTGAAAATTATGTTCGATGTTTCAATTTGATGTAGGCGTTTGATTTTTTGCTTTCGTCGATGTTTGCCCGGTTCCTCCGACGTAATCCCGCTAGTGGGTTTGAACTTTGTTTTATTTATTGTACTTTTAGTTTAAAATTGTTGTAGTTTTTGGTTGTATGAATTCGGGATTATGATTTTGATATTTGAACTATGATTTTCTTATATTGTTGAACTTTAGTATATGTTTGTGATTCTTGTTCTGGGTGGCATATCTTGCAGCTATGGTGTGCCGAAATCTTTTAAAGTTGTTTTTCTGCAGGTTTAGATTTTTAGATCATAAGAAAAATAAGTCGTTATGCTGCAAAAATTTAGTTATAAAACGAGAATTTTAATAAGTGCATTAACAAACTTTAATGAATAAAATTTAATTGTGTTAATAAAGAGTAAAATTAAAATTAATTAAACACATTAATAAATTGTTATGTCTGTTGTTGTTAATAAAGAGTAATTTATATTTCACTTTTAATGTATCTTAATAAATTCTATTCAGTATGTAACATAATAATGCTTAATTAAAAATATTAAAATTTAATTAATTGCCATTTTTTTAAAATTATAAAAAAATTAATTTCAGTTTTTTTGCGACGACTTTTTTAGACTTGTCGTCGCAAAATAAAAAGATTATTTGCGACGACAATTTGAAATGTCGTCGCAAAAATGGATCATATCACGAGAAATTTGTGACAACGTATTAGCGACGATTGTCGTCGCAAATACATTTGTGACGACACTATGTCGTCACAAATAATTTATTTGTGACGAATTATTTGCGACGACGTGTCGTCGTAAAAAACTTTATTTGCAACGACATGCGCAAAAACCCCTTTTTCTTGTAGTGTTAGTTTTCATATACAAAAGATTTTAGCTATCCTTTCATTAAATATAAAAAATTATGGACTATGCACCACCTCAACAATAAATATTATTGCAAGTTTGATAATTCATAAGAAAAATTCAAGACATATAAAGTTAAACAAAAAGGGCAACATAGATTTTTCTTTAAAAAAAATTAAAAAAAAAAAGAAGAATTTCACCATTGCTGTCCACGGACCATGGGACAAATCATGTTTGTTTTTTAATTGTCAAATCATGTATTGATCAGCTAGTAAAGTCTCGTTGCATAATGTAGAAAAAAATTATCAGTTGCACTAACTACATTGACCTCTCTCTAACCAATTATGATCACGATAAATGCTAATGCCATTGCAGGTGAGGTGTAAGTTATCTTTTATCATTGTAAACAAATGTTAGTGTCCTTGTTGGAGCTATTTTCTAATCTAATTCCAAACCAACTACAAAAGACAATTTCCAATTATGTATATTGTCAGAGACTCTAAATTCTAAAGAAATTAAGAAAAGAGATAAATACTTCTTAAAGTATATGAGTTTAAATTTTTACTCTTTACTCTTGATTAATTTCATTTAGTCAAATAATAATATTAATTAAAAGGGTATTTTATCAAAAATAAAAGTCAAGACTCATACACTCTTAATGATAAATTTAATAATTCTCTCAAAGAAATTACAATGAGTTTTGGTATGCTCTCTAACTTATTTTTTGGAGGCAATTTGCCAGAATCTCTAGAATTGGAAAAACTCCCCGCAACTCTTGTCTTTTCCATTATTTGTAGGCTGCAATTCTAGTAGGAATCTTTTGTGAGTCAATCTTGATCGTAGATCTTCTTCATTTTTTTTCCGACCGTAAGACTTAATTTATTCTTCCAATTCTACTATAACTCTGTCGTTTAACTTAGAGGACGTTTGATTTATGTATTCAAAATTATTTTTGTTTTATGTGTATTTTTTATGAGAGAAAATACTGTAGAAAATCATGAATCATGATTCAAAATCAGAGACGAATATAGAAAAAAAACGTCCCCTTAAACTCCCCACTCTAATTTTTATTGAGTTTCTTTTTCGATTCATATGTATTTCATTCTTCTTTCTCCAAACTTACATCGCTTCTTCATTTATCTTTATTTCAATTAAACGTTATTGTTTTCCCGCGGTACTATTAGTGAGCCATTTAAACATATAAGATAATCTCATTAATCATATTAAAAAATAACAAAAAATTGAAAACATTTTATAAATAATTAAAATTAAAATTATTTTAGTAATTTTTTGTGTAATTTTATAATATAAGCGTGAAAGTTATTATAATAAGTCACACATAATTTATTCTTCATTAAATATTAAAAAAATTAATATGTTTCAATTTCATACTTATGAAAAGATTCAACTCTCATGTCCTATTATTATGTCCTATTTACACGTATTAATTGAAATATCGTATGACTGAAAGCATCACATGGGTTGAAATATTTATTTAATGTAACCTGATATTAACGACGTGAACCAAATCCCTTATATTAAAAAACTCAATGAACTGTAATTTTTTTATATTTTTTTATATTGGAAAATGACCATAGAGGACATGATCCTATTCTATTAGTCCTTTATTTACTCTTTTATTAATAGAGCTGTTCATAACCAACTTGTAAACTCAATTTATCCCATTTTAATTCAATTCGAAAAAGATAATTTGTAGCATTATTTTTTACTTTTCGGCCCACTAAATATCTGATCCGAGGTGTTTGGGACGGTTTTTGGGTTTAATCTATAATAGTCCACAAATCCCAACCCAACCCATGCTTAGGCCATGTCCTCTAAATTCTGACCCTTGCTGCTTCATGTTTGATATTAGATTGAACTTTCAATTGTTATATGTTTGATGATAGACTGATTAATATTATTTTTATTTGATAATGAACTTTAAATGTTTGCGTTATGTTTAAAGATCAGTATTATTTGATGATGAACTTTGAATGCTAGAGTTATTATTTTTATTTGATAATGAACTTTGAATGTTAGATTAAACTTTAATTCTTTGAATATTGAACCCGATTACCCAACTCACTCTGTCCTGCCCCAATCTAACCTAAACATCATTAGATTATAAAATTTTTTTAATATTATTGAGACTAAATATGTATAATCCATACTTTTTAAGATGGGATAAAAAAAAGCATATTCCGCGCCAATTCAACTCATGTACAACCCTATTTATGAGCAGCTAATACACCTAACAGCCTATAAAGACTTTCAAGATTTTTTTCAATAATAGACATCAGGACTTGCTCTTCCAAGTTCCACCACAAACATGAGCAACGAAGTAGCCGTCGACTTATCTCCCCTCATTAAAGTCTACAAAGACGGACGAGTCGAGCGCCTCCGCGGCACCGACACCGTGCCCCCTTCCCTCGATCCCGACACCGGCGTCCAATCAAACGACGTCGTAATCTCCCCCGAAACCGGCCTCTCCGCCCGCCTCTACGTTCCCCCGGCCGCCAAAAATTCCAACCAAAGCCTCCCCCTCCTCGTCTACTTCCACGGCGGCGGCTTCCTCATCGAAACCGCCGCCTCCCCGACCTACCAAAACTACCTCAACGCCCTCGCTGCCAAAGCCAACGTCGTCGTCCTCTCCGTCGACTACCGCCTCGCCCCCGAACACCCTGTCCCCGCCGCCTATGACGACTCCTGGTCCGCCTTCAAGTGGATCGCTTCCCCCGATTCCGAGGAATCGCTCCCCAGCTCACTCTCCGATCGCCGGCGCGTGTACCTCGCCGGGGATAGCGCGGGGGCGAACATCGCGCACTACGTGGCGCTGAAATTCGGCGTGGAGAAAGGCTTAGGCGGAGGAGTAGGAGTGGAGCTGAAGGGGATTGTGCTGGTGCACCCGTACTTCTGGGGTGAAACCCCGATCAGCTCGGAGGCTGACGGCGGCGGGATCGGGCCGCTCGTGAAGGCGCTGTGGTTGTTTGCGTGCCCCGGGTCGAGCGGGTTGGACGACCCGTTTTTGAACCCGGAGAAGGATCCGAATTTGGGAAAGCTGGGGTGTGGGAGAGTTCTTGTTTGCGTGGCGGAGAAGGATGGGTTGAAGCATAGAGGGGTGTATTACGGCGACCTTTTGAGGAAGA
>NW_010366164.1:1584279-1601011 GCF_000414095.1 Morus notabilis
GGGTGGGGTGGGGCTGTGGAGGTGGTGGAGACCAAAGGGGAGGAGCATGTTTTCCATTTGATGAATCCGGGTTCAGATAAGGCTGCGGAGTTGATGAGCACAATATGTGGTTTCTTCAACAAGCAAGATGTGTGAGACAAGGATCATAAAGTTTAGAGCTTTTATTTAGCCAAAAACTTAAAGGTGCGTTTAGAGTAAAATCTGTATCATGATTTATAATTCATATTATAATTTATAATTTATTATAATATTTTTAAAATATATATATATATAAATTAAGAATAATTTTAAATTATGAACCGCACCTTTATAGTCAGTGGTCACTCTGTTTTTGCTTTTATTATTGTCCTACTCGAAGTACAAGGCTTTTAATTTACCTTTTTTTTTTTTTTTCTTTTTTTGTGTAAATGGGGAATGACAGTAGATGTGTTTTCTCACTCGTTCATCTATCTTTTTGCTTCACAGTGTAATTGCTATTGCGACTTAACTACGAATCACATGGCACACTCCACGTCTACAAAATTTTTGAGAGCTGCAACACGTTTATAGAAAACGAGACCCTTATATATTTTTAATTAAAACACATAAAATAACTCCCTTCATTCTCTATGTGCACACTGAAAGGGGAATCTTTCGTCGGAACTTGGATAATATATATTTAAAACAACATTTTCAATTTAATAATAATCCAACAATCGTGAGGACGATGCAGTGCTAGTTGTATTAAGAAAAGATCTACATGTAGAACTTTAAAGTGGTAATCATGCATATTAAGAAATCGCTATGTAAAGTTACATTAGTTATCGATAATATCCCTTGTTATATAAATTATGGGAAGTTATCGATAATGTCAATGTTTGGCATTTTTTAGGATTCCATTTCATATTTCGTCTTGCTGTATAGAAGGGGCGCTAATGAGGGAGCGGCCCCGATTTCTTTTAGAGGGTGTTTGGTACGTAGTAATTAGTAAAAATCACATTTTTAAAAAAGTGATAAAAGATAATATAGGGGTTGTTCTTTTGGAGTGTAACTTGAGTGTAATTTTTAAGTTGAATTTGAGTTATAACTTGAGTTGAAGTTAGAACTTGAATAAAATTGAATAAAGTTAAAACTTAAAAGAACGTGAATTTAAATAAAGTTGAAATTTTGAGTTACTTTTTTTTAAGTTTTTTAGAAAAAGAACATGCCCGTAATTTCTAAGAATAATACAGTATTAGAGCTATAGAAAGGATTTTCAGTGATCCAAAGAGAGACTTTTCTTTTTTCTAGTTAGGTTTTGCTTCTTATTTTAGGGAAAGTCTATGGCCATAGGGGATGTAATTTCCCCCTACCGGTAGGGTGAATGATATGATTCGTTCGATTAAAATCCGACGAATAATGAGGACATGAGCTCATATTTGAAAAAAATAAGATCAAAGCACCAAACTACTCCCGGTTCCTAAAGCTCATTTCTGAAACCCTCTTTCTTCAATCTATCTCGTACAACCACACTTTTTCACACCTCTCTCTCTCTCTCTCTCTCTCTGAAATTATTGAGTTTTCTCGCTCCTCATCCATGGCGGCATGGCACCACGATGGGTAGGCCGATCCTCCTCCAAGACTGAGTCCTACGTCGACAACAAGCGCAAAAAGGTCATCCGCCACGCCAACATCGCCGCCGCCCCGCCGTTCCGACTACCCAAGTAAATGGACAAGATGATCTTCGCCATCGATGGTGAGGTTATCATCACCTCCGACGGCGCCACCATCCTTAACCACATGGAGATCCTCCAGCCTGCTGCCAAGATGCTTATTGAGAGCCCTCCAAATCTAAGAACGCCGCGAAATCAGTTCATGAGTTTTGTGTTCTTTCATTTCTTTTTTTGTGAAATTTTAGGTTTGGTTTGAATGTTTACGGAAGACTTGGAGAAATTCAAAAAAAAAAAAAAAAGTTTTTCTTTTTTCAACAAGTAAAGATATAATCAAGTGTAGTAAAGACTATGTTAAGCCTTTTAAACCCGCACCGAGATCGAAATAGAAAATCTCTCTTTATTTTAATTTTTTATTCCAAAATCTCATTAATCTTTTCAATGCGAAAAAGAACGCTTGTAGGCCACATACATAAAACAGTCAAAAACTGAGGGAACGTTTTAAGAGTTTGAAAGTTGTTTTAAAGTTGTTTCCTAAATTAAAAACGGAATCCAAGTTGTCACAGATTGTGAACTAATGGTGCCGATTACTCAAATGTTAATGAGTGATGATTAGATGATGATATCATTTCTTTCACCACATCATTATTTCGTGTGTGCCGCGGAGCTAGGACGATGAGATATTTCTTGTCGTTGATCAAAGGTGTACTCAACATTTGTCGCTTAAATTGACGAAAAATAATGGAGGTCACCACCTTTCAAATCAAATTTCAGAGCTGAACTGCCCCAACATACGATCAACAATCATAACATGCTTGATCATCAATTTCGCTTCACATTTGGAATACGCAACTAATCACTACCATACACCAACATGACCACACTCTCAAACAAAGTTCTATGGTATCCCATTTTATTTTATGCATAATTTCCTAAACAAAATAGATAATAACAAACACTGCTTAAGAATGGAGAAAAAATTATATTAAATTAAATTCCCCACTCACTTGAGGACTATTTCTCCTCATTGACAAAGGAAGCAATCTTCTTGACCAAAGACACGGCATTGTCACAAGTGGGATTGCTCAAATGGAAAACATGGTCATCCCCTTTGGCCTCCACCACCTCAACGGTCCCACCCCACTCACTCTTCTCCAACAACTCTTTGTAGTACCACCCTCTATCCCTCAACCCATCCTTCTCCGCCACAAAAACCAAAACCCTCCCACACCCCAGCCTCCCAAAATTCAGATCCTTCGCCGGGTTCATCCACGGGTCATCCGACCCGTTCTCCGTCGCCGGGTAAGAAAACCGCCATATCCCCTCCGCCATCGCCCGCTTCTCTGCCTCCTTCGGCTCATTTCCAATTGGCTCCACCCCCCAAAAGTAGGGATGTATCAACACAATCCCTGCGAGGTTCACCCCCGCCGGAGATCTCGAAACACCCGCCCGCAGCGCCACGTTGTGCGCGATGTTAGCACCCGCGCTGTCCCCCGCGAGGAACACGCGCCGGAAGTCGGCGCGTGCGTTCAGCCACTCGTCTGGGCCGGTTCCCTCGGAATGGGACGCGGCCCACTTGAAGGCGGCCCATGAGTCGTCGTACGGAATAGGGATGGGGTTCTCCGGGGCTAACCGGTAGTGGACGGAGACGGCGACGACGCTTGACTCGGCGACTATGGTTTTGACGGCGTTGTGGTACTTGGCGCAGAACGGCGTCTCGACGCAGAATCCACCGCCGTGGAAGTACAAAACGAGAGGGAGCTTCTGGTCGCCGGCGCCGGCATGCTTGGGGACGAAAAGCCTCGCGGAGACGTCGGGCGAGATCACGACATCTTTGGATTCGACACCGGTTTCGGGGTCAAGCGACGGAGGGACGACGTCGACGCCGACGAGCCTCTCGATATGACCGTCTTTGTAGATTTTAAGAAAGGGAGAGAAATCTTGGGCTACTTCTTCAGCTGGGCTTGTGGCCATGGCGGTATCACTAGTAATACTAGTACTAGGTGAAGTTGTTGATGAGATTGGTTCGAGAGAACAAGAAGCTGGAAATAAGAGTTTTCTTTCGAGTTTTGCCTTTGGGAAAGTTGTACTGGAAGAGAAGGAAAATAGAGAGGTCGATGGAATCAGCACTTGTTGGACCGAAATAATTGAATGCATTATGGAGATGTTAGAATTTTGTACATTTTGTGAGGTTTGAGATGTTAGATGTTAAATCAAGATAATATGCATGTATTTGGAATCTACTAACACCCAGTTTCATAGTTCAGTTTATCAGTTCAGTCTAATTATATTCTTCATTTTAAATTGAGTTAAACTATCTAATTTAAAATTTAATTTTCTCTTTAATTTTAATATTTAAATTATTTTTAACAATAAAAATATGTTCACTCTCTCTATTTTTTACATTTATAAAATACTAATTCAAATTTTATTTTCTATTCATATTAATTTTTAACTATACATCTAAACGTCAATTTAAATTATACAATTTAAATTTTTTTATTTAAATAAAAAAATTTAAATCAATAAAATTTGAACCAACCAAACAAATACTGCGAAGTTTATGCATGCAAGTTGCGTATACGTGTCCCTTTTTGTAATGACTAGTCAGCAATCATATATATGTAGGTCCAAAGCTAGCGTCCAGATTAAATCTATATTTTTTTCCTCTGTCATTCAACAAATTTATGATTGTAATTAGTATCTTCAATCTTATACGACAGGAAGTTTAGCAGAGTTGTGGCTGTGTTTTGATTGATTATCAATTGATTATCAGCATATTCTCGAACTCTGACGCACTACAAAATGTCTTCTTCACTCTTGTTAAAGAATGGCAATTCATAGGGAAAAGACTAGGCTCTGGTTTATTTGATTTTGTCTGATCATATTTTGTCTGATTTGGCATCCCTCTATTGAAAAAGAGCCAAGTAGCTGATGTGAGAAAAGATCCCATTACGTTTCAAGTTTTCAACGACAGAAAAAGAAAAATAAAAGAAAAACTTATTAAAGAGGAAAAGAGCAATTTTTATGGTAGAATCGTATGACTGGCTTTTTTACACTATGAGTAAGTAAGGCAACGTTAATTCTTAAATTAATTTTTTAAATAGTTAGATATGTAAAAGTTTATATTAAAAATTTAAGACATGTGATATAAAATTATTTTCGATTATAAATTTAACTATTGAAAAATTAATCAAACGATTAAAACAACGTGATCTTACCATAAATATTACCTCTCTATTAGGGGGAAAAAATTATTTGTAGGTACAGTTTTAAATTCTAATTAAAACTAATTTTGGTTTTTAAATTCTAATTAAACTAATTGAGGTTTTTAAATTCTAATTAAACTAATTGAGGTTATTTGTTTTAAATTCTAATTACAACAAAAAATTATTTGTAGGTACAGTTTATTATTTGTATATCCTAGACATTAGGAAAAACTAATTGAGGTTTTTTTTTTTATTTTTCAATATTCCACTGAATCCCAAAAACTAATTGAGGTTTTTTTTTTTTTTTTTTTTCAATATTCCACTGAATCCCAATTATTTTAACTAAGAAAAAAACCTAAAAAGAAACAGTGTCTTGTGAGGAATTTTTCTAGGCTAGTGTCCGGAGTGAATTTTATCAAGATAAAAATTCAAAATTCATATATTTTAAGAGGTGTTTCTTTTTTTCCACGGTGGAATCAGTCATAGAATAAAATGGGCAAAGCCTTTGAAATATTGTTGCGCAGGAAGAGAACGTGCAAGAAATAAATTATTATAGAAGAGGCCAAACAGATGAAAGCGTCTTCCACAAAATTAAATCACATTGTGGACCATATTTTTGTCGTATTTCCCCACTGTATCGTCACTTTTTTGTATGTCGTTGGTCGTCTAAAGTTTCATCCCCATGAATTACAACAAACTACCAAAACAGGGGGAAAAAAAACAGAAAAAAGAAAAAATAATGCAGGTCATGAGGGATATTTTAAGCTTGAACTTTGACGTGCAATACTTTCACTCTACAGCTTGGCCTCACTAGTCACGACTCACTCCCAAATGTGAGTGTGGGACCCGTTTAGTTTGCTGATTCGAATTTTTAATTCGAATTGAGATGTGATTTTATGTGAGAATTTGTTATTGTAGCAAAAAAATTAGATGTGATTATTTATGAGAGTTTTTTACTGTAACAAAACTCGAATTCTAAATTCGAATTAACGAAATGAACGGCCGTGATAATCAGGCTGTCCCATCCTATGCCAAAAATATTTTGGCCTTTTCTACCTTTTTCTTTTGTGGTCTCTTTTTAGACGTATACGGATGGCTTATGTGATTGGTGGAATGTGAAGTGGATTTCCCAATCCATAAGAAACACGCAGATAATATTAGAAAACATGCGTCCTAGTCCTCATCCTTGTTAGAATTATGACCTCCATGGGTCTGTATAGAGTGGGGTTGGGTGGGTTAATGCCTTTTTATTATTAGCCGCCCAAGTGCCCGATTATTGAAAATCTAGATGAAATATGTATAACTTATGATGAAGTATATATACATTGAATACCAACATTACAAAGTTTCTTTTTCAATATGCCCTTATTAATTTTGTTAAATTAGTTGAGGAACCGTGTTTTATATATATATATATATATATATATATATATATACTTTCTAGGTCCCTAATATTAAAATTGACAATAATTTTTAAAATTTCACAGATTCATATCTCAGTTGCTTTAATAATTTAAATTTTTACATTAATAAGCACAGTAAATGTAAATACTCTCTTTATTGTTGTTTTACTGGAGATAACAATAGTCTTGTTAAGATGAATACCGCTTAAACTAGTTTAAGAAGTGAAAGCGTGAAATCAAACTCTTCCTTTTCAGGTCGGGTTAAAGAAGAGTCTCATAAGGGATTTCAACAGACACTGGGGTAGAGGAGTAATAAATCTCCCTTGTTGTTCTGTGCCCGACCCACAGCTTAGACAAAATTTCAAGGATAAAATATGACGTTTTATTGGTAAGACAATCCCAGACTACCTCAAAGCAGGACCACCCTTAGGACTTCACTCCAGGAAGCACTCGGTGCATAACCAGTTTTGTAATACTGTAGATTTTAAAAAAAATAATTGTTAGTTGTGTTGAGAAAAAAAAACATATATTATAAAAAATAGTTAAGTATTTAGTAAACTGTAATTATATAAGTATTGATTCTAAAAATATTAGGAATATTATAAAAGTTTCATTAATTGTATTTCAAGATAGTTGCCGCATAATTTAAAAACTAAAGTTGTTATTAGATTGTTTTTTATTTTAACCGTAAATTTTTCAAAATATTTTTAAGAATCATTTTTTATAATTTTTACTAAATATAAATTTTAACCGTAAATAACTAGAAAATTAATTTTAAACGGTAAAAATCACTACCAAACATAAACTCTTTTCTGTCTTATAGTAGCAATTCTGACAAAAGATGCAGATTATATACCAAATGTCGTTGATGCGTTACACTTACACATTGAGCTCAACAGCTTTCCTTGAGCAGATAGGACACAGCGCTAGAAGCTATTTTCGTAAAAAAAATCAGTTACTACAACGTGATTATCTTTGAGAAACTTTAGAAATCATTCGTTAAAATGCGAGGGACTAAAACTATTAAAAAAGCAACGATCAAAGAATATTTAACCAAAGTGACACAATCTTAGAGCTAATAACAAAAGAAAAAAAAAATCTAAGGCACTATAAGTATGGGGTAACACGATGGTAACTTTATAAAACAATAGGGTTTTCCTAAAAAGGAAAAATGGTAATTTATGATCATGTTTTATTTTTAAGTATATGTTATGGTGAGAATTGTCGTTTTATGCTATAGGTAGAAACTTTTGTTTCAATTGTTAGATTAGATTTTTAACGATTTCATCTATGAGTGGCCACATTAAAATTTACCTACTCACAAATTAAACTATTAAAAAATTTATACAACAATTAAGGTCTCGTTCAGTTCTCCGATTCGAGTTTTTAATTTTAATTTGCTACAGTAAGAATCTATCATAAAAATGTCACATATAACATTTTCTGCTACAGTAAAAAGCTTTCAAAAAAAGTCACATCTCAACTTAATTAAAAACTCGAATCAGAGAATTGAACATGACCTAAAACAATAATTCTTATTGATGGTATAAAATAGTTGTTTTTAATGTAAAGATTCATTTACAGTGTGTTTGGCATGATGGATTATTGGGAGGAAAGAAAATAATAGAGAGAAAAGGAAATGGAAAACTCTTATAGTGGTTGTTTAATAGAGTGAAAAGGGAAGTAAAAAGGAAAATAGGAAGGATTTTTAGGCCATGGGCCCAACTCTTTTTTCCCCTTCCAAATATAACTGGATTTTAAAGGGGAAAATATATTATTCATGTTGCTTTATTATGAAGTACAATTTTACCCATTCACATTTTTTTCACAAATATTTTTTATGGATATAAAAATAATTTACGAGTAAAATTTTTTTTTTCTCTTAATTTAACTTCTAATACCAAACAAATAAAAATAAACTCATTTTTATTATATCTTTTTATACCAAATAACATAAAAAAAAATCAATTTACTTTCCGTCATTTTTATATTTCTTTACCGTCCTATTTTCTTTCATTAATTAGTTTTACAGAGAGAAAGGATGTCAATGTAAAAGGTGGAGAAAAAAGAGGGTAAGAAGGAAAATAATAAACAAGTTTACTTTGCATGTACCTTTTCATTCAAAATCACATGCAATTCGCCGTTTTTTTCTTTTTAATTTTTCTAATTGTATTTTTTATTTCTTTTTTCCAGGAATCCCGCCAGCCGACTAGATTGTACACCGTGAGCATCACCGACTCCCTATGGGTCAACCATCTCATATATCCCTTCCATCATTTCGACACCTCCAAATTCAAGGTCGGTTTTCCATTGTCACGACCAGGCATCTAGAGGAGGCTACTCGAAAAACAATCGATCAGTCCATTAAAGAAATAACCCATCATTTTCTTCAACGTCCAACAATGGAGCCGAGTAAGGATCGGGTCGTGTTCTTTGAGCCCCAAAACCTCCGAATCTACGCAGACGGCCGAATAGATCGCCTAAGCGGAGAGGAAATCGTCCCGCCTTCGCCCCACGCCGAAGCTGGCGTCCGATCCAAAGACGTTGTCGTTTCGCCCGACACGGGACTCTCCGCCCGAATTTTCCTCCCTCAAATACCCGAACCGACCCGAAAACTCGCTCTTCTCGTCTTCTTCCACGGCGGCGCGTTTTGCCTTCAGTCGCCGTTCTCTCCCCGCTACCATCGCCACCTGAAAGCCATCGCCGCGGACTCAAACGTCGTCGCTTTGTCCGTGCACTACCGGAGGGCGCCGGAGCACCTCCTCCCGACGGCATACGACGACGCGTGGGAAGCTCTCTGTTGGGCCGCGGCCCATTGTGACGGGGATGGGCCTGAGGCCTGGCTCAACGATCACGCAGATTTCAGTCGAGTCTTCGTGGCCGGGGTCAGCGCGGGGGGGACCATAGCCCACTACACGGTGAGACGAGCCGGCGTGGATGGGCTTCGTGGGCTTAGAATTGTTGGGCTGACTACTGTCCACCCGTTTTTCGACAACGGTGCCGTGCCGGATAAGCTGATGGAGATTATTTTCCCGACCCGAATCAAGTCGGGTGACCCGAAGTTGAACCCGAGTAAGGATCCGGAGGTGGGGAGGCTAGGATGTGGGAAGGTGTTGATTTTTGTGGCTGAGAAGGATATGTTTAGGAAAAGGGGTTGGGCTTATTACGAGGCTTTGAAGGAAAGTGAATGGAATGGGGAAGTGGAAATAGTGGAGACTGAAGGAGAAGGGCATGTTTTCCATCTTGCTGATCCAACTAGTGAAAAGGCTTTGGCTTTGATGAAGAAGTTGGTTTCTTTTTTGAAACAGAAGTAGACGACTTCAGAAATATTTGAATTAATATTGTTGTTGTATCAGAAAACTTAAAGAGAGAAAATTAAGCAATTGTTATCCTGGTAGATGTGTCACAAATTTGTGGAGGGAATTTGATCCACTAATAATAAGTGTTGAATAAAGAGTTGTGTGTTTGTTTTAGATACCCGCTAATGTGTTGGATAAACAATATTTGAGATAAATGACAATGGAGGGATTTTCAGTTTTGTTAGTTAAATGAATTTTTTGCTTTTTGTGAGAAATTATAAGATGAAAGAACTGTTTTTTTTTTTTTGTTGGATTAAGCACTGTGTTTTTTTGTTGGATTAAGCACTTACTTAACGAAAAGAAGTTAATTCCTTCATTGCATTTAAAAAAAAAAAAAGGTTCATTTTGTGATTGCAATTTGCACCCAAAAAAAAAAAAAGCTTTAATCTACGCATGGATGAAAGTGTCCATGGTATTGTCGACATTTTCATGATATTATCCATATTTTGAAGTCTCGACATGACATTACACATTTACGGGACTACTTATCAACTTAGATAAATCAACAATCTCCAATTTATGGATGAGATCAAGAAACATATAGCATATAGCATCAACAACTGCCTCCAAATCCATTAATGGGTAATATCTTAGTAAATGTATTGTTTAAATAAATATTGGAACCTACCTAATGCTTTCTAACCTACTAGAACTCATTTTAGCATTAAAAATACTTGAAATTTGTATGTATTCTATTATATTTTGTAGTTAATTTTTATCTTTTTATTATGTTACTGTATATTATTTGTGATGAATATGTAAAATTATATTAGAATATAATCTATATATAATTATGATAATTTTCTACTATATTATGCGACATAACTCTAAATAGTTTGATTAAAAGTGTATTTTTTTTTATTAAATTAATTCAAACTAAGTAATATTGATTATTTTAGCATTTTGTATAGTTAAAATAAAAAATTTTTAAGATTTTTTTTTAAAATATATATATATTTTTTTCAGAATATCCATACATTGATATTTTCGTCCAGATTATCTGTAAAACAAAAATCTCAACAACCCCTGAACTTGACATTTTCATATTTGGATGTAAAGTAGAAACATATACTGACTTTTGATGACTCGTCATGGTCGAAAATGGGCCAAGCCCCAAGCTTTGGAAAATATTTGTGCATGCAAGTAAGGTATTAAGGAAGAAACCTAGCTAATGAAATGTTTGTCACACTCATAGAAAGAAAAGCTGATATGGGACCATAAATAATGTTGTTTCTTTTCCGGTGTAAAACTGAGGAACACAACCACTCGGGTGGGTGGTTCAAATCAATTCCCTTTACCAGCTCATTTCATTTTTCACGCCACTTATTTGAGTTAGCAATTTCAATATCCACTCTTGTATCTTTCTTAGTTGCAATTGTCAAATATAAAGGCCGTTCATTTCGCAGATTCGAGTTTAGAATTCGAATTTTGCTACAGTAAAAAGCTCTCAGAAACAGTCACATCTAATTTTTTTTGCTACAATAAAAAGCTCTCACACAAAATCACATCTTAACTCGAATTACAAACTCGAATCAGCGAAGTGAACGGTTTAATGAGTCATAATAACATCTCAAATCAAATTTCTTGCCAATACTATAGTCACTCATTTCAGATATTTCAACATCTCAAAACAAATTATGGATCACAAATCTACTACTCCTCTTTAAGAAAAGAAACAAACTTATTGACCAAATCCACAGTCTTCTCATACAAAGCATCAGGATTGAACAAATGAAAGCAGTGACCTTCCCCTATGTTCTCCACCATCTCCACACTCCCACTCCACCCACTCTTCCTCAACTCCTCCACGTAACGCTTCCCCGGGCCCACCAACTCATCCTTCTCAGCAACGAAAACCAACACCTCACCACACCCAATCCTAGCCAGATCCTCTGCGGCCGGTCTCATCCTAGGATCCTCCAACCCCTTATTTTCCGGATTCATGTACATCCACATGTGGTCATCCACCGTGCCCCCAAAAAACGGGTGAACCAAAATCGCCCCAACAATCTTGGAGCCGGGTAATCCAATTGATCCGACCCGAGACAGTAGGTTATGGGTTATGTTCCCTCCGGCGCTGTCCCCGGCTACGAAAACCCGGTTTAGATCCGCGTGGTTATTCAGCCACTCCTCCGGCCCATTTCCGCCTTCATGGACTGCGACCCACTGTAGCGCGGCCCAAGAGTCGTCGTAGCAGGCCGGAATGGGCCGATCGGGGAAGAGCCCGTAGTCGACGGAGACGGCGATGACGTCAGCTCCGGCGACGACGTCGCTGACGAAGCTGTGGTACTTTTGAGTAAACGGCGACTGCATGCAGAAACCGCCGCCGTGGATGTACAACAGAACGGGCAGCTTTCCGGCAGGCTCGGCCGATTTGGGGAGGAAGATTCGGGCAGAGACCGGCGGGTCCGCTGAAACGACGACGTCTTTGGATTTGACTCCGGTGACGGGGTCGTCAAAGGGGGGGATTTTGTCGGCGGATCGTCGGAATAGGACTACTTTTCCGTCTCTGTGGACTTGGAAGAAGCGAAACTTGTGGGTGATTTCGTCGTCGTCAGACGTTGGGGAGGCCATTGAGTACGTTACTATTGACCAGTGAGAGTTTCTTGACCTGTTGATCTTCTTTATATAGGGTTCATTCGGTTCCTGGGTTTAATTCGATGATTATATAGGGTCCATTGTTTAATTTCTAAATTTTAACATTTCAAATTTAAATTTTTTGGATTGGCACTTGCCTTGCTGGTTGTTTGGGAAGCTTCCACTCTTTTGAGTTAAAGAGTGTTGGTTGGCACGAGTTACAATGGAAACAACTTAGAGAATGTTTGGTTGGAGGATTTAAATCATGTAATTTAAATTATTTTTAATTTACGTGAATTTTTTATGAGAAAAAATACTGTAGCGAACAATGAATCATGATTTAAATTAAGGAACGAATTCATCTACCAAACATCCCTTTAAATTGACAATTGTTACCGGTCAATCTTCTAATTTAAATGAAAAATCTTCTAATTTAAATGAAAAATAGGATTGATCGATTGGATACATTTCCAATGCTCAAATAAGGTACCCTTATTTAAATTATGGTTTAAGTTTTGATTTAAATTGTTTTTGAGAAAATTATTAACGAAATTTTTTTTGATTTAAATTTTTTATAATAAGAAAATACTATAGTATAATTATGATTTAAGTTTTGAGTATATGCACTAAACAATTCAAATGGCTCATTTGTTTGTTGTGTTTTAACTCATAGTTTTGATTTTATTACAATATTTTTCTCTTAAAAAAATTGAATTTTAAATACCAAAATCAAAAATCACTGATTTAAACGTATAAACCAAACATGTCCTAAAAGGTTATGTTCCATTAAGCATAGTACTTAGTTTAATTGATTAACGGTTAAGAGGTAATTATACTTAATATTGAAAAAAATAATAGACAATAGAAGTATATTATTCTAGGTTGAACGACATGTTAACAATTTACATTTACAAATGTAAACTAAAAAAGTCAGTTTTCTAATCAAATGGAACGGTGTGTGTGATACAAATGATTGTGATATAAAAGTATATTATAATTGAGTTAAAAATGAAATTAAAGGAAGTATCATGAAGATTAGAGGTGATAATTTATGTCAACTGTTTGTGTTAGTATCGGGTTGAGAGTTAATATTAGCAAAAATTATCCCAATCTTTTCACGATCCACGACACAAATGGGTTGAGGAATTCGACAAATGGGTTGAGGAATTCGACAAATGGGTTGAGGAATCCCAACCCTAACATGACCCGCCTTAACACATATTGATACAAATACGATTCCATGAACTCGTTACTTTTTGTGACGTAATACCCACAATCGACCGCAATACACTCAATTTAAATTTAGCCCATAACCCATCAATGACTCATGATTTTCTACTTAAAATTTACAATATATGCAATAAAATCATGTTGAACTAAACATATGTTCTAAGAATAAATTAATTTCATACTTTAACAACTAATTAAGTCCTAAAAAATTAAAATACATCCAACCAAAAACGAGGGAAAAATAATTTTAAATAATAAAATAATTGAGCAAGTCAAATAATGCATGATTACATCCTACAACAATAGTGATTGACACGTTTTTTAACAGGCTAATTACGAAAATATGAGTGCGTTTGGTTCAAGGATTCATGTCATGGTTCGAATCATAGTTCGTGGCTCGTTACAGTGTTTTCTCTCATAAAAAATACACATAAATCGAGAATGGTTCTAAATAATAATTATGAATCTATCAACCAAATGTCCTCTAAAATGACTCGGAACTTATTTTTTCGACACTAATCCATAAATTATTATGTCATGTTTGTGTGATAACCCATATTGTCAGTTCTAAATTGAAGACAATGCTCAATCGTATAGTTATATTTTAATGTGATACAGTAGACTATATTAAGAGTTGGGAAATAAAGGAGTGAAGAATAACAATGATTAGTGATGGCTAATATAATGCATGATTACAACCTACGAAAATAATCCCGAGTGTAAGAAATTGTAGATGGTTCATTGTCCGTACGAAAAGTAGGAAATTTTGGTATAGACATTTGCAGAAGCACTTTGATGTAACGCGTTATCGTAGAGGTAGTATGGCTTATTACTCGCGTTGATGCTTGAGATAGGTTCGATATTATATTGTATTTATGCTTTCTACGGTTCTACTTAAGTCTTTCTATGTTCTTGCCTTCGTCCTTTAATGGGTAAATTTACTTTTTTTGTGTTATAAATCTTGAAAGGCAACACTTTCTTCTTGCATTTTAAACATAATAAAGAAGTTATAATTGTTAGAGAGATTGTAATATATCTCTTAATCTTGATATCACAAAATTAGATTAAAACACATTCGGGAAGAGTGGACTGACGTAAGCACGCGCTGCAGCGCGAAGGAGTGCGCGCTGCAGCGCACGGACGCACTGCAGCGCGTTTGGACGCTGCAGCCTGCGCAAAACAGACCTCTCAGGTTTGTTTTGCTAGGCTCGCGCGCTGCAGCGCATAGCAGCGTGCGCTGCAGCGCGCGTTTGGGCGCTGCAGCCTATTTTTGCTAAGCCCGCGCGCTACAGCACGCCTCTTGGGCGCTGCAGCGTAAATCATCGACGGAAAATGTGTTCGTGTGTTTTAGTGATCTGAAAAGGTCTCGAACCATTGCATCTATTTGTGATATGTTTTCTCACATATCTGAGCACTTATTAACAATAGAAATAAGTATTGTTATAAGTGCATCAGCATATGAAATATAACCATCAAATTGAAAAGGTATCTTTATGTGAAAGGTTGTAACACTTAAAAAGGATGGATGCATCCCTGTCTTTATATGATGGACTTCAGAAAATACAGATTACAATTGTTCTGGAACTCAATATTTTTGCTGGATATTGTGTTCAAGGGTTTGTTGTATCTTGGGGGTAATTTGCCTTTTAGAACTCATTAGCAAACTTTGAGAAGTGAGGGCAAATAAAACCTTAAAGGAAAGTATTCCTATATGCCTCAAACCCTTCTTTCTGAATTCTCTGTTCTTTTCATCCTCCCAAATCCGAATTTTTTCCAACAATCTTTAAGGTTTTAAACTTGCTGCAATGGAGGTTGAAAAGAACATGACGTCTTTCCTCAATCCTAATGTTCAACTTGATCGTTTTGATGGTACCAACTTCACTCGCTGGAAAGGAAAGTTGTTCTTTCTTCTCACTGTGCTTAAGATCGCCTATGTACTTGATCCGAAATTAGAGCCACTTCCTGAACCAAAAGAGGATGATTCTGAAGAATTGAAGACCCCAAGGAAGAAGCGAGGAGATGATGAAATCATGTGCCGGGGTCATATTCTCAACACTCTCTCCGATAGGCTCTACGATCTTTACAACTCGATGGAGTCTCCGGTGAAGATTTGGAACGCTCTCGAATACAAATACAAAACTGAGAAGGAAGGTACGGACAAATTTCTTATCTTGAAATTTCTAGAATATGTCATGGTTGACACCACGTCCGTTCTAGATCAAATACATGAATTGCAAGTTATTATTACTAAGCTTCATGAATTGAAGGTTGAGATTTCTGAATCATTCTAAGTGGGGGCAATTATTGCTAAATTTCCTCAAAGTTGGAATGGTTATAGAAAGAAACTCCTTCATAGGAGAGATGACATAACTTTGGAGGAATTACAAAAACACTTGAGAATAGAAGAAGAGACTAAGTCTCGTGATTCCAAGAATAAAAATGTTGATTCCTCTAAAGTTAATGTTGCCGAAGCTAGTAAGTTTTCAAAGAACTTCAAAGTCAATAATGAGAAGAAGTTCAAGAAGGAGGTAATGGCCAAAAGAAATTTTCTGAAAATTGTTTCTTTTGTGAAAAGAAAGGCCATCGCCAAAATGACTGCAGATACAAGAAGAAAAAGGAAGAAGTGAACACCAACAATGCCAATGCCGTTGAAGAGAAATCCGAAGACATATGTGCTATTGTCTCGGAATTGTAAATTGGCATGATTACCGAAACTAACATGGCTGCATTTAAATCCTCCGATTGGTGGCTTGATTCCGGTGCCACAATCCACGTTTGTAATGACAAGACTATGTTCTTATCTTACAAAGTGGAAAAGGAAGGACAAACTGTTCTCATGGGGAATAATGATGCAGCGATGGTTGTCAGGAGAGGAGTGGTGGAGATTAACTTTACTTCCGGAAAGAAGCTTACATTGAACAATGTACTTCATGTTCCTGATATTAGGAAAAATCTTGTATCCGCTAGTCTTATGTGTAAGAATGGACTTAAGATTGTACTTGAGGGCAATAATTGTATAGTATCTAAGAATGGGATCTTTGTGGGAAAGGGGTATTCTTGTGATGGCATGTACAAACTAAGCGTTAATAATAAAGATGATGTGAATTCTCTTTATATTGTTGATTCTTTTGATGTTTGGCATGCACGTTTAGCACACTTAAATTTTATATCTTTGAAATACATGTCTAAACATGGTTTGATTAATTGCAAAGATATTAAAAATGATAAGTGTGAAATTTGTATACAAGCAAAAATGACTAAGAAACATTTTCCTAAAGCCGAACGTAATACTCAAATATTGGATATGATTCATACCGATATTTGTG
>NW_010366164.1:1601135-1603063 GCF_000414095.1 Morus notabilis
AACCAAAAAGATAAGAAAATCAAAATGGTTCGAAGTGATAGATGTGGTGAATATTTCTCAAATGAATTTGATGCTTTCTGTGAAGAGCATGGAATTATTCATCAACAGTCAGCCCCTTTTACTCCTCAACAAAATGGACTGGTTGAAAGAAAGAATAGAATCTTTACCGATATGATTAACTCTATGCTTCTTAATTCTAAATTGCCTAATAATTTATGGGGGGAAGCTTTACTTACAGCATGTCATGTTCACAATAGGATTACATCTATGAAATCACATGTCTCTCCATATGAAGTATGGAAAGGAAGAAAACCAAACTTGATGTATTTAAGGGTGTGGGGCTGTCTAGCCTTTTATAGAATGATTGACCCTGAATCATCAAAGTTAGGAGCTAGAGGTATTAGAAGTATTTTTGTAGGTTATGCTGAAAATTCCAAGGCTTATAGATTATTGAATCTAGATTCTAATGTTATTGTGGAATCAAGAGATGTTGAATTTATTGAGAACAAGTTTAGCCTTGATTCTTCCATTGAATTAGAATCTAATGTTAATCAACCATATGTTGACGTTCCCGGTACCTCCACTAATAAAAGAAAAAAGTCTAAGACATCTTTCGAACCGAGAAGAAGTCAACGTGAAAGGAAAGAAAAGAACATAGCACCGGATTTTATTTCATCTCAAGCTTTAACCTTTTTGGTTGAAGGAGATAGAAATGGTGCACTTAATAAAATACCATTGTTGCTTAATATAAAGGAAGATCCAAAGACATTTAATGAAGCTATGACTTCAAGGAATGCCTCCTTTTGGAGAGAGGCTGTGAATGATGAAATGGATTCGATTATCTTGAATCAAACTTGGATCTTGGTCGATCTTCCTCCGGGATCAAAACCAATAAGCAACAAATGGGTGTTTAGGAGAAAATACAATACCGATGGGTCTATACTAACATTCAAAGCTAGATTAGTAGCTAAAGGCTTTAAACAAAAGCGCGGTATAGACTATTTCGATACATATGCTCCGGTAGCTAGATTGACATCCATAAGAGTGCTATTTACAATTGCATCGATATGCAATTTGCATGTGCATCAAATGGATGTTAAGACGGCTTTCCTAAATGGTGATCTTGATGAGGAAATCTATATGGAACAACCCGAAGGGTTTGTACTACTTGGAAATGAAAAGAAGGTTTGCAAGTTAGTCAAGTCACTTTATGGTTTAAAACAAGCACCAAAATAATGGCATGAGAAATTTGATAATGTCATTTTATCTCATGGTTTTAAGCATAATAATGCGGATAAATGCTTATACTCTAAATTTACAAATTGTTTTGGTGTGATAATATGCTTATATGTTGATGACTTGTTTATTTTTGGAACAAACATGCAAGGGGTAAATGATACCAAGAAATATCTAACTTCACAATTTAAGATGAAAGATCTTGGTGAAGTAGATACTATCTTAGGCGTAAGAGTGAGGAAGCATAGTGGGGGTTACTCGTTGTGTCAATCTCATTATATTGAGAAAGTGCTTCTTAAATTCAATCATTTGAAGTTTAAAGAAGCAAATACCCCATATGATTCTAGTATTAAATTACTAGAAAATGCAGGCAGAGCTGTGGCACAGCTTGAATATGCTAGTGCGATCGGTAGCTTAATGTATGCTATGCATTGTACAAGACCCGACATAGCATTTGCGGTATGCAAAATGTCTAGGTTCACGAGTAACCCGGGTATCGAACATTGGAATGCAATTGGAAGAGTACTTGGTTATCTTAAAAGAACCATTAACTTGAGTTTGTCATATAACGACTATCCGACCGTACTTGAAAGGTACTCGGATGCAAGTTGGATAACGAGTGCAAGTGATAATAAATCTACATCTGGGTGGATTTTTACAATTGCAGGAGGAGCCGTCTCTTGGGCTTCTAA
>NW_010366164.1:1603865-1611717 GCF_000414095.1 Morus notabilis
AACTATGTAATAGTTGTACCGCTATTCCATAGTTAAATGGGTAAGAACAAATTATTGTTATGTGACCGGGTTAGCACCGAACTTTAATTAGTCCCTTCCAGGATATCGGTGCAAAAATAGCTACGTGTTTGAGGTTGAGTTTATACTCTTAATGAAGTTTGAGTCTCTTAGTAGCTAGAGATATAATTCGAACTTCACCTAAGTGAACAGAAGGAATGGTGCCATTCCTAACAAGACATTGGTTTAGTCTTGTAAATGTTCATGAATCCAAGATAGAGCACAAGGCCGGAATAGTGCTAAACGATTAGAACAGTTTTGAAATCTGGGATAACACATATGTGATATATTTCTGGTATTTGCTTAAGAGACAAAGTTTAATGCAAAGCACACTATTGTCTTGTGAATACTTTGATGTATAGTCACTAAGTAAAGGTTAATATTGAAAGATATCTTCATGTATGTATGTGTTTATCGTTGTTAATTCTGAAGAAATATTACAATCTAGTGGAGGATTGTTAGAGAGATTGTAATATATCTCTCAATCTTGATATCACAAAATTGGATTAAAACACATTCAGGAAGAGTGGGCTGACGCAAGCATGTGCTGCAACGTGAAAGAGTGCGCGCTGCAGCGCACGGACGCGCTGCAGCGCGTTTGGACGCTGCAGCCTGCGCAAAACAGACCTCTCGGGTCTGTTTTGCTAGGCTCACGTGCTGCAGCGCACAGCAGCGTACGCTGCAGCGCACGGGCGCGCTGCAGCCTGCGCAAAAACAGACCTCTCGGGTATGTTTTTGCTAAGCCCGTGCGCTGCAGCGCGCCTCTTGGGCGCTGCAGCGCAAATCATCGACGAAAAATGTGTTCGTGTGTTTTAGTGATTTAAAAAGGTCTCGAACCATTGCATCTATTTGTGATATGTTTTCTCACATATCTGAGCACTTATTAACAATATAAATAAGTATTGTTATAAGTGCATCAGCATATAAAAGATAACCATCAAATTGAAAAGGTATCTTTATGTGAAAGGTTGTAACACTTAAAGAGGATGGATGCATCCATGTCTTTATATGATGGACTTCAAAAAATACAGATTACAATTGTTCTGGAACTCAATATTTTTGCTGGATATTGTGTTCAAGGGTTTGTTGTATCTTGGGGGTAATTTGCCTTTTAGAACTCGTTAGCAAACTTTGAGAAGTAAGGGCAAATAAAACCTTAAAGGAAAGTATTCCTATACGCCTCAAACCCTTCTTTCTGAATTCTCTATTCTTTTCATCCTTCCAAATCTGAATTTTATCCAACAATAATATCACTATTTATTGGCTTTGGTAACACGATGGAGTTTGATTTCTTATCTAATTGGATTAATTTTAAAAATTCTCCCTGAATTATAACTCTTATAACACTTTATCCCCTGAATTTTAAAAGACAGCATATGTTCCTCCCGACTTTGTTTCGTTAACAATTTTTTTAATTATGGATTATTTATGGAGGATTGATCTATACGTAGTGACTATATCAAATGGACACTTCACAGTTTAAAAGTAATTTATGTCTATAATTTCGAGTGTGCAATTCTAAGTTTATAGTGGAGTAACTATTAAAATTAATATAATTAATTAAAGTGTTTAATTAATTATTAATTTTATTGAAGCTCAGAATTATAGGTCCATTAGTCCCCGCATCGTCCTAATAATTCTACATGACAAAAGGGGCAAAATGTGAATTTTAAAATTTTAAAATTAAACACTCGAAAATAATTAATTGATAATTAATTATAAATTAAATAATGTGATTATTTAAATTTGAATTTGAATTTTGGATCAATTATGTGAAGGTGTTCACATAGTGTGAACGCAAGGCACAGTGTGAACACATAATGTGAACGCAGAGGGTGAACACACAATGTGAACACACAGTGTGAACACAATTTATATTTATCATTTTAAACTTATTTGATAAGTTGTTCAATTTATAATTCAAACTAATTTAAGTTTGACTTACATTAGAATTTAAATTTTGAGTCAAAATTGAACTACGGGATAAAGGATTATTTTCTCTTCCTTTCCTATCTGTATTTGGCGCCACACAGGGATAAGATCCCAAGAGAGTGGCCGGCCATAATGGATAAAATAGAAGATGAGATTTTATTCCAAATTCAAATAGGAGATAATTAACAAGCTTTGTCTTGGAGATAGAGATTGGATTCATTCTATAAGTTTGACTTCTACTCTATAAATAAGAGAATAATCGAAAATTTGTGTCTCACAATTTTTGACCTATTTTTTTTTTTAATGTGGCCGAAATTCTCTTAGTGTGGGAAGGAAAAATTTTCTCAAAAAATTCTACATCATGCATGCGTTGGTGTTTGTGGAGATTTGAATGTTTATTCTAACCCGTTTTGTCTCAGGTGTGCCCACACATATGTCTTCGTGGATTTTAAGAATTGACGTGGAAGACATTAGTTTTCTAAACACAAAGCTTTGGAGCAAGAATTGTTCGTGGTCAAAGAACTCAAGTTATCATCCTAATCGGCCATCAGGTATAATTCCTAATTGAGTTATTAATAAATAAATAAATGTGATTAATTTATTCATGCATAAATTAATATAATCTATAGAGTATCTCAAAGGTTTTATGAAAATTTTTGTTATACACGATCCGCTACCCTCACGCTTCTGCATCTGAATTTGATTCGGAAACCAACAGATTGGATGACGGAGGTGGAGGTGAACTCACTGGCGGAGTTGAACTAGGTAGTGGTGTTGAACTCATTGGTGGAGTAGAACTAGGTGGAAGTGGTAATGGTGGAGGTGAAATTTTTGTGCAGAGTTATGATTGTACGAAGATGAGAAACAAATGAGGAAAAAAAATAAAAATGGGGAACGAAGATGGTGAATTTTTTCAATAAAATGAAGAATTATATGATAAGGAGGTATAAACGTAATTGTGCTTTCAATTCTCACTAAATAAGTGACACGTGGCAATTTCGTCACTCATTGTAACAGAATGGAAAACTTGTTAACTTAACAAAGTTCGGAGGGAATGAATGTTACCTTTTAAAATTTATGGGGCAAAGTGGTACAAAGGTCATAGTTCAGGAGGAGTTTTTAAAATTAATATTATCTAATTTTAATTTATTTTTTATTGATGCTTACTAAACAAGTCAAACATGTTGATTTTACAAAGTGACGACAAAAATAAATAGTGAGTCTATTATTTGTTTAAGTCCGAGTTGTGTTTGTAATGTTGATTACTTATTGGATTGTTTAATAACTAGCTGTGGCTATGTAATTTAGGATTTTTCAAATGAAATAAATTAAAAATAGCTAATGGTCCTATTTTTAATCTATGCTTTTAGTAATATAATTAATTGGACTTTAGTTGAGTTTGATAAATTACTAAAAACATATTTACCACCACTGAATTAACTATATTTTGATTTAATTAACTTTTAAATTAGATTAAATATGATATACATATAGTTTTTGTGAATAAAATTGATAAGGATCTATAAACAAGAAAGAAGGTCTTATAAACTCCACCTCTGAGATAGGTTGGGTTGTGTTTATGTCTTATTGTACGATCACCTTGTTCTTGCCCTTTTCGTTCTTTTAGACTATGTTTGGTATGAATGAAAAGTGGAAGGAAAGAAAATGTTGGAGGGATTTTATGATGAAAATTAGTAAATTAGCTTGTTTGGTAGAAAGAAAATTGGGAAGGAAAAGAAAATTGAATGCAAATTGTGATTGGTGGGTCCATCCATATTTAATCTCTCCAAAAATGGGAGGATTTTAGGAAGGAAAATGTGAATAACTACCTAAATTACTAAATTGTCATCATTTTTTATTTGGCTCCAAAAGTTGGCTTTTTTTTTTTTTTTGCCAGAAAGAAGAGATAAATGGGCTTTCTCTCTCCACTCAACACACCAGCACACCTTTCATACGGAAAAAACTTCATTCCATGGCTGAAGATTGAATGTAGTTCTATTATTGTTCAAGATTGAAGGTACATGGTCTAAACTTCAATTTTAAAATTAGCTTTGTGAATGAATCTCTCTCTCCCTTGCTTCTTCTTGTTTCATTCTCTCTCTGTTTTTTTTTTTTTTTTTTTTTTACAATTTACTCATCCCAAATTTTTTTTTGCTTGTCTAATATCAACGTTGTACGTTATTTGAGAAGTTCTAGTGATTTTTTTTTAGGGATTGAATTAGCTAAATGGTAATTTGGGAAGCTCTCTAATGGATTCTAATGCTATGGGTTTTGAATTGAATGGTTGTGTGTGATTTCACTGTCTTTTGCCCTAATTGAATACATCACTGCATGTTGTCGTCTTGGCTCCATGACTCTCGTTTTGATTATCGTTTTAGACCCTTGTTGTGCATGCTGATGTTTTGGGCCCCATGTTATGCTGTATGTTTTAGGGGATAAGAAAGATGGAGGAAATTTATTAAGTATTGATATTTTAGGGGATAAGAAAGATGGAGGAAATTGATAAAGCGAAGCTTCTTTTCCAAATAATCATATAGCTGCAACCCTGAGAAATAGATTCAAAGATGGTCGGTATAGTGTAAAGAATAACACGAGAGGTTTTTCTTTTTTTCTTTTTTTTAACTATATATCTTCAATTTTTATCTACATCCCTAAATAAATTTTTCAAGAGGTACATAGTTGAAGCATAAAAATAGAACAATGGAAAATGGGTTGAACGGTAGGAGAGTAGCAAACGAATAAGAAGTAAACTTTGGACTTAATACTTTTGTGGAAAATTTCACTTACTTTACAATAGTAGATGCATAGTATACTAGTCACTTTTTTATTGTATTTGAACCTTCAATAGTTGTTGTATTTAAACTGTAGCTAGCTACTCTTTTGTTGTATTTAAACGTTAAAAAAATTACTGATGCATTAATGCTATATAAGTTAAACTATGTTTTTGTACCTTTATATATGTATGTGTGTGTGTGTATACATAATATAGATGAAATATATGTTAAAGTTACATGAATTTTTCGTGTTAATTTGATGTTGAATAATGTATTATTTATACTTTTATTAGAAAAGAATATTAATAAAAAATATTTGGGTAAAAAAGTAATTACGCAAATAATAATTTTTTCATCTCTTTAGTTTCACTTCCAATACCAAACAAGGGAAGGTAGATTCATTTTCTTTCTTCCCTATCATACCAAACAAGTCAAGGAAACATCAAAATTTTTTCTATCCTTCTAATTTTCTATGCATTATAGTTTTCCTTTCCTTTCTATTTTCTTTCTATCTTACCAAACAAAGCATTAGTCTATGTTTGGAGAGAGTAGAAAAGGAAGAGTAAAGAAGTTAAAGAAAGGATTTTGAAAAGGAAAAAGAAATCTTATGTTGTTTGGTTGAGAGAAAATAAGGAATGAAAGAAGATGTAAATTATGGAAGCCATCATTTTCCAATCTTTCTAACCTAGAAAGAAAAGAAGAGGGCAAAGCAAAACTTTGACAAACAAGTGGGAATTATTATTTTTTTTCAGAAATAATAGATAGTAAAATATTTTGATCCTAATCACTAGTCTTCCTTTTATTTGTGTAGGAAATTATTGTAAAATATACTAAATATAACATTTTATTTTCATTTTTCTGTCTTTTTTACCAAACAACATAAAAGAAAATCCATATCTATATTTCTTTTAGGCTTGGAGATTGGGAAATTGAACTTGTCACCTTATGCTAGAGTCAAATATAAAATTACTGCTAACTACCTGTAACGTCTCAGCCCTCCATAGAGCCCACCTTGTGAGATCCTGACATAGTCGGATATTATACTCGTTACTCATACGTATTGTCTGTTATAAACACCTAGCAGCTCTCAAGAATTTTTTCACGTCTCCCAACATTAGAACTCAAGACTTCCCTCCTCCTTATAAGGTTCTTAAGTCTAGGTCTTAGACCTGTGGTTGTACCTTGACCGTTTTTGGCTTGTTTTAATGAATTTTATCCGGTTGGAGGCCTTGTCTACCAAAAAAAAAAACAAAAAAAAAAACAAAAAAAGGATCTGCTTTGAATTATGTTCTAATACACTACATGCATGTTATTTATATCTATAAATCTGAGTATAACTTCCTCAGTCATTAAATAGGTACAACATATTAGAAATAGGTCTGTTGTAACCTCAGACACGAACCCAGCCAACAAAAGAAAATTACATGCAAATAATAAATGAACCTATTCCACCAATAGGTGCCATATGATTTTCAAATGTCCATCCCAAATTCATATATGGGCCTGGGCCTGATTTAAGAACGAAGAGACCTTCTTCACCAAGGCCTGGGCCTGCTCACATTTTGGGCTAAACAGGTGGAACACATGGTCCACTCCTTCATACTCCACAAGCTCAACAAGCCCAATCCACCCACTCTTCTTCAACGCCTCGTAGTAAGCCAAGGCTCTGTCCTTTAAGAAATCCTTCTCCGCCACAAAAATCAACACTCTACCACACCCAAGCCTAGATAAATCCGGGTCAAATCCAGGATTCACTCTCGGGTCATTCGGCACGCTTCTAGAAGGAAATATAATCTCCAACAGCCTGTTTGGCTTGTCGTTGCCGAAAAACGGGTGGACCAACACCAGGCCGGCAATTCTCGGCCCATTGAGACCATCAACCCCGGCCCGGAGAACGACGTAATGGGCAATATTCGCACCGGCACTATCCCCGCCCACGAAGACTCTGTCGAAATCCGCGTGCTGATTCAGCCACGGTTCTGGGCCGCCTCCGCCGCCGGAGTGGACCACGGCCCACTGGAGCGCCTCCCACGCGTCGTCGTAGGCGATCGGGAGCGGGTGCTCGGGGGCTCTCCGGTAGTGTACGGACAAAACGATGGCGTTGGATTCGGCGGCGAGAGAGGATGCGTGGCCGGTGTAGGTGGGGGAGAAGGGCGTCCCGACGCAGAAAGCGCCGCCGTGGAGGTAGACCAGGAGGGGTAGTTTTCGGGTCGGGTCGGGTATTTGGTGGATGAATAATCTGGCGGATAGTCCGGATTCGGGAGAGATTACGACGTCTTTGGAACGGGCGGCGGTGGCAGAATCCGGCGACGGCGGGACGATCTCATCGCCGAAGAAGCGGTCGATTCGGCCGTCTTTGTAGATGCGGAAGAAGGGGAACTCGATCGCCACCTCGTCTGATCTCTGTTCCATTTGTTTGTCGGCTGAAGAGAGAATGGATTTCTGTGATAAGGAGATTGTGGTTTCTCAGAGTTGGTTTGATTGTTGGATAATAAGTCAATGAGATTTTTTTTTTTTAGAAGAAAGTATTAAAGGTGAGATTTGTGTGGAGATGCGTTGAGATGTGCGGCCCATACTCCCAACTGTAAAATCGGCGGCAATTATCAAACATGTATAAGGAATGAAAGCTCTGTTTTTGTTTTTTGTTTTTTTTTTGCTTTAGTTAAATTGATGGCATGTGTATTTATTAGGATTGAAAAATGAGAGTGAGAAATAAGAGTTAATTTTATGTTTATTTTTTCATTTTTATTTTAGAATAGAAGTGAGATTGGTACTTAAATTTAAAATTAAAGAATAAGATTGAGATGTTTTCTTATTTTATTTATAAATATATAATTAAAAATAAAATTTAAAAAATAATAAATATAACATATATTTATTATTTTATTTATCTAATATTATAATATTAGCATAATTATTATTAAGCAAGTTATTTTTTACTTTCTTGCTAAGCAAGTTCTTTTTTACTTTCTACCCAAAAAAAAAATCTTTTTCATTTGTTTGTTGTTCTAAAAGTAAAGTTGCTAATTTGTTAAAAAAAAAAAAAAAAAAAAACCAAAAGAGTATTTTCCGGGGGGGTGGGCCGGGGG
>NW_010366164.1:1611777-1640740 GCF_000414095.1 Morus notabilis
AATTGTTTAAAAAAAAAAAAAAAAAAAAACCAAAAGTGTATTTCGAGGGGTGGTAGCCGGTCGGTAGATGGTTGGCTTGATGGGCGGTGGTGGTGTAACTAGTAAATGAGTCGTCAGGGTCAGGACTCGGAGGGAGGTGGGGCCGGGGGAAGTGGTTGGCTTGAAGAGTTGGTGGTTGGCTTGAAGAGTTGAAGGGTTGTTTGATAACGCTTTTAAAATAATTTTATTTTTAATATAAAAGTAAAAATGAGATTTTTTTAAAATTATTTTGATATTGATTTTAAAATTACGTTTGATTAATTTTTTAAGATATTATTTTGAGTGTAATAAAAAAGTAAAATTGTGTTGATTATAATTATTAATTATAATATTATAATATTTTTGACAAATACTAAGAAATGAAAACAGAAAAGGGAAAAAAATTTTCAACTGATTTTTAATTTCTTCACAAAAATCATGAAAAATAACTTTTAATTTTTTTTTAATTTCTTCACAAAAATCATTTTCATTATTTTTTATTTTTATTTTTAAAATATTTGCTAAGCAAACACGATTTGAGGACCGTTTTTATTTTCGTGCCTCAAAATGTGTGAAAAATGTTTTTAAAAATGAGCAAAAATCAATTATAAACGCACCTAAAGTTTTGGTGTTTTCTTTTGAATACATATAGTTCTTCAATTTCTTTTCGTATTTGCCCCCTCCCCCCTATTCTTAATTACCAAAGTTCAAATATGTCTCCACTTTTATGTGTATTTATTATATCAAAAGTGATCTAAAACGAGTAAACTTTTTATAAATTACCCATTTATATAATTGTTTTTAAATGTATAATCTTTTTTATATAACCCCTCAACTGTTATCTCATAAGTATTTTTTTCTCTAATTTACCCTTATTGAAGTATTATTTATTTCAAATGCTCTCTATTTAAACATTCTTTTTGTTGCGGCACTTTCAACTACTAATTTCTCGTATATACTTTTTAAAATAATTGTCTATCTAATTTACCCTGTAAAACCTTTTACTACTCAAATATGTTCTAAGTGTCTATAGACATATAATAGTAAACCCAAAACACATTTTAATTGAAAATGTTCATTTCAGTTCATTCTACTATATTTGTTCTTTTACTAAGTAAAAACTTAGGATAATGATAATTTGTTTTTAAAAAAATTACACTCCACAAAATTTTATATCTATACAAGAAATTCAATAAACTAAATGTGTACGTACAAATCACATCTTTCAAACTAGTTAACGTTTTAATAGGTGATATTTTAAAGGTCTCCACCATCGTGAGTCATGGTGGATTGATATGAAAAAATAAATAAATAACTTCTTCATGACCCAATTGATCCTATCAGTGAAAATTGAGAAAAGCATTTGAAATTAAAATTAATTTACTGGTAGTTTGAGTTAAATGAAAGACGTGATTGATGATTAGGACATTATTAGTTTCTTCATGGTAAAGGAAAGTAATGACATTACTTTATAAATTTCTGTAACAAACACTAGGACCCGTTTAGTTTGCTAATTCGATTTTTTAATTCGAGTTGAGATGTGATCTTATGTAAGAGTTTTTTATTGTAACAAATAAAGTTAGATGTGATTGTTTCTTAGAGCTTTTTACTATAACATAATTCGAATTCTAAACTTAAATTAGTGAAATAAACGAGGCAACGCATTTAAACTAAGGGTGTGTTACCAAAGCAAACCACTTATTTTAGATCAAGTGCAAACCAAACTAATTATAAATTGGTTTTGAGATTTTCAAATCAAACAAAACCATTTAAATGATGAAATCCAAACATTACAATTGGTTTAGTTTGATTTGTTTTATTTGGTTTAAACTATTATTAATCATTTTGTTCTCAAGCATAATTAGAATCAAAACTTTACTATAATCAAAATTCATTTAATACTCAATCATAAATATTGATAACTCAAGAAATAAATACTCAATTCATAACAAAATACATCATCTGATGTCAGAAATTAATCATCCATAACAAAAATACATTTTTAAATATGTTATATAAAAATTACTTACAAACTGGTCTATTATAAAATATAGAGTAAAACGTGATAACATATTATAAAATGACTAATTATATTTTGAAAATGTATAGGATACATATAATTTCTTAAAATATCTACGAATAAAAGTTAATTTGATTTTTTTTTTAAGAGTAAAACCACAAAGCAAACGAACTTAATTAGTTTTTTAAATTTCAAAACAAATCAACCAAATCGGTTATTGTTTAATTTAGTTTGGTCGGTCAATAAGTATGAATACTTTGATGCACACCTCTGATTCAAACACACAAAAAAATATATAAGAATAAAATTAATGGATGTTTCTTGTAATTTAAACGGGTTAATTTTGAATTAGTGTTGAGTCGACACTCATTCGTTTATTATACATGTTATATGTAGTGACACCAAATTGATATAAAAATAAAACCGGTTACCTAAAACGTATTTATGTCATGCGTGCCTGTTATTATCAAGTCGTGTTGTATAGGAAATTGTCGGCTTTATAAGTTTTTTTTTTTTTTTTTTATAATAATTTACTGGCAGGAATTGTCCTTCCATAAAAGAAGGTCTGTATAAAGTATTCAACAAGAAAGAAACACGTGTCCTAATCAATTATATACCTATTAAGCAAAAAAAAATCAATTATATACTTTTTTTTTTAGGAGAAACTGGAAAAAATTTACTTGACAAGAATCAAGATCATATAAAAAGTCCTATAGCCCTCGGGAAAACATCAAAAGAAAAAAGATATGTAGACAATCGAAAAACATGTAATTATATACCTATAAATTGTTTTATTCAGAAAAAAGAAAAAGAAAAAATCAAAGCACACAGTCCAGATACAACAAATACAATTCTAGATATTTATCACACAACAAATATTATTCTAGATATCATTTATGTTGTTTCTCTACTAAACCAGCTTATTCATCAAAGCCAAAGCCCTTTCAGAAGTCGGGTCCACCAAATGGAAACAATGCCCTTCTCCTTCCGTTTCCACTATCTCCACTTCCCCATTCCATTCACTTTCCTTCTATAAGACGGCACTGATCGACTTATAAATCAGAAAAGATGAGGTCTGGATATTGTTTAATGAAGGATCGGGGAGAGCAACTCTTATTTTCCGTATGATCGCTAAAAAAATTAAAGGACGAGAAGTGGTGAACCTCTCGGAAGCGAGAAAGCGAGCAGTAAGCTGAAAAAGCCCTTTCCCCTTTTCATAATAATAAGGTAAGCTTCATAGCTCCAACCTAGACAAGGGGAAAGCCAAAACCAGCTGAATGAAGGGCTTCAGAGCCTGACCTTCTTAGGGAAAATTCTTATTATATATAATAAGAATAAGTTGGGAATCGCAAGAATTGAGAAGTCCTCCATTAAATGGGGTGGGAAAGATAGGTTCGAAAATGATTGAATTAGCAGGAGGAAGGGCGGCCCTGAAACAAAGGTGTATGTACATAAGAAGGCTGGTTATGGCCTTTACATGATAGGGCTCCTTCCCATCTATCTTGACCGGGAAGAACCCCTTTCCCTTAAAAAATCCTTCTCTGCCGCAAAAACCAACACCTTCCCACACCCTAGCATCCCCAACTCCGGATCCTTTTCCGGGTCCAGCCTCGGGTCACCCGACTTGATTCGGGTCGGGAAAATAATCTCTATCAACTTATCAGGTTCGTCATTGTTGAAAAACGGGTGCACCGTTGCCAGCCCAACAATGCCCAGCCCACGAAGCCCATCCACGCCGGCCTGTCTTACAGTGTAGTGCGCTATGGTCGCTCCGGCGCTGGCTCCAACCACGAAGACTCGATCGAAATTCGCGTAATCGTTGAGCCAGGCCTCCGGCACATTTTCTTCACGGTGGGCCCCGGCCCACCGGAGAGCTTCCAACGCGTCGTCGAATGCCGTCGGGAGGAGGTGCTCCGTCGCCCTCCGGTAGTGCACAGACAAAGCGACGGCGTTTGCGCCGGCGGCGAGGGCGGCGACGTGATCATGGTAGCGGGGAGTAGACGCAAACCCCGCCGCCGTGGAAGAAAACGAGGAGAGAGTGTTTACTGGTCGGGTCGGGTGTTTGAGGGATGAATATTCGGGCGGAAGTCCGGTGTTGGACAAAACGACGACGTCTTTGTATCGGACGCCGGTGTTGGCGTTGGCAGAGGACGGGACGGTTTCCTCGCCGACCAGACGATCAATTAGGAGGTCCGTGAAGATCCGGAAGAATGGGGTGTCGATCACTACCTTTCCCGCAGTCTCCTCCATTGTTGGACGTTGAAGAAACTATAATGGAATGGTTTTCTGTTGTAGTTCTCTCTCTGGCCACTACTCGTACACTTATAAGCCTGAAGCAGAAATGAGTTAAGAATTTTGGCGGGTCCACTACTGTTGCATGTGAATGATTGCGCCCACAATCATTTTTACCCCCATCAGTATCAGAAAACATAAAGTTATGTATTTTATTGAATTTAATTACAGTTTTAGACAAAGTTTAAAGTGTAACGGCCGTGGCATTTTGTACTCGTAACATTTTTATGTGTGTATTTGATATATTGAAGCAAGCTGGAATTTAACATGGTAGTGAACTATTACTAATTCCATATTATAATGTCGAATGAAAATTGAAAAATATTACTAATACCAGGCCCGGTATGAACGTTGGGCTGAAGACTTATATCTACCACCTAAAACTGGCGGCCACAAGTATGATGCACTGCATATTCTATCAAAGGTTTTGCAATATCTTAAAAAAAAAATCAAATCATTGTATTTTTTTTCCTGAAGAGTTCTGATGTGCAAGTGTTAATCGATTTTTTTCCCCCTGAAGAGAGATATATATATATATATATATATATTATGAAATTGTCCCTGCATAGGTCTTATTCACATAATTGATATAATACCTACTCCCCATTTTCAAGAATAGTAATAATCATGTATACTCCCCTAAAAAATGACCAAACATTCCCAGGAGGAATTAGTAGTACCTACAACTCTAGTTTATATTTACTCGTAAGGCCATTAATTTGTGGAGATGAAGAGTACTCCCACTTTTGTTGTTTTTAGGGGTATAATTGGATATTCTTAATTTTAACTTTTATATCTAATTTATTTTTTCCTTTTTACCCTTTTGCTTTAGAAAAAGGTCAATCGTATAATTGTGGTCCAATTTAACCAAAAAAAAAAAAAAAACATTATAGAAATATATAGGGCTAGGTCAGGTTGGCTGTACTTTTAAAATAATTATTGTGTTTTTAATAAAAATACTATTTTTACTTAAAGTAAAAGTATAAGCAAAAATAAAATCTAAAACTTATAGATTATGGCATCGTTTATTTCACCGATTCGAGTTTTCAGTTTTAAGTTTATACAGTAAAAAACTCTCAGAAAATGTCACAATTAACTTTTTCTGCTACAGTAAAAAAACTATCAAAAAATGTCACATCTCAGCTCGAATTGAAAACTCAAATTCGCGAAGTGAATGATGCCAATAACTTCTCAAAATAATTTAAGTAGTGCATTGATTTGTGTGCAAAGTATTTTTGTACACTTTTACTAAACACTATAGTTGCATCGTTTATTTTGTAAATTTCTTTTGGGAGTTTCAATTGTAATTCCAAAAACACCCTTAATGTAATGTAATGTTAAGTTAGCGTGCTACAAACTTTAACAATTTGAGTAAGAAAATTACTCTCTAAAACGTTAACTCTTGTGCTAAATTTAACATATATTATACTTAATAGTAATTTTAACACCAAATACACTATATGCTAAATTTTAACATTTACTCGTTATGATTGATTTATTAATTCTTATTTCAATCATTACAACATGACATTCTCAAATTCTTTTAAATTAAAGTGTACTTGGACAATTTTATGCTAAACATGTGTTTTGTCAACAAGATAAAATGCAATTATTTATTTAACTTTTTAATGAAAGTCCCGGAAATACCCATGTATATTTCTAAAAGAGATAAAATCATTTTTGGTACTCTTTATTATCAAAGAAACATCATAGTACTATTAAAATAGTATTTTCGCCTTTAAAGAAATGTTCTTTTAATATTGAAGACTGATTTTAAGACATAAAATGTTCATTATATCTTTTATATTAATTAACAACAAATTAATATTTTTTTAAAAAACTTCTAAAATTGTTTAAAATTTTTTTAAAATTAAAAATTAGAAAAAGTTAACTTTTTTTAGAAAATATTTTTAAAATTATTTGAGGATATTTTTAAAATTATTAGTTTATATTTGATTGATAAAAAGACAGCTTAGGCCTTACACGCTTCATATATGGGTATAACCAGTCTCTAGTCCGACATCGAATTGGAACGATATTTGTATATATATTTTTAAAAAATATGTATATTTTTTTTTAAAACGTGTATATTTACTCTTAAAATATGTATATATTATATATTTTATCATAAAAAAAAAATGTACATATTTTAAATAAAAATATACACATTTTAAAAAAATATATACATATTTTAAAAAAAAATACATATACCGTTTAAATTTAGTACTGAATTGATATATATATATATATATATATTTCATTAAACGTTAAATATCCAAATTCCAAATTGCCATCCCTCGAGTCTTTTCGCTTCTCTTGTTTTTATTCTCACTTTATTCCATACACACCTGTAGCTCTTCCACCCTGTTCTCGAACGGAGGAAGTGAAGTACTGATCGCAACCAAGCACGTAAGTTTCTTCTGCTATTTCTCCTCTTAATTTTTCAATTAAAAATATTTTATAATCTCCTTGGTATTGATTTCATCCCATATCCTACTTCTCAGTTTTGATAGATTTGTGATTTTTTCCCTAGAAATTCATGTCATTCTTATGAGGTTGTTTACTTTCTGAGTTCATTAGGTTGTTTACCTTGAATCGGTGTTGAATTGGGTATGTTTATATATACATACATATATAAATATATATATATATATATATATATTGAGTTGTTTCGGGTGGCTTTTAATCGGTGTTTTCTTTGGGGTTTATTTGTTTGGGTTGTCTTTCTCATTGTTCCTTATTTGTGAGATAATAGCTGTTTAGTTTTGCTCCAATTGTGCGTTAATTGTGATGGATGGAGAGTACAAACTAGTTCAGCCTTAGATTTTTTTTTCTCTCTTCTGTTTTTTTTTTTCTTTGTTTTTGTGGGGGGTGGGGGTGGGTTAAGGTATCTGACTGGTTAGTCTCATTTGAACCCTTTTGTATGAATTTATGTTAAAATTAGATAGGAAAGAGGGATGGATAGAAAGACGATGTGACTGCATTATTTTCTTTTTTCCATCTTCATTTTATAAAAATTTCAAAAGTAGTTAAAATGGAAATAATTCAAAATTCTGGGACAAAACGAGAGACTTTAAAGTGCATAAGGTAAATTGAGAATGATTCTAAGGTTTAAGAGACAACGGTGGTAATTTTTTCTATTGTTATAAAGAATGACCACCCAGTTGTTTTTTTGTAAAAAAAAAAAAAAAAAAGCCGTTCTTATTCGTTCTATAGTCATGTTGTAATAAAAAAATGTAGAAAGTTATATTACTAATAAAACTTTTTTATTTTAGATACACCAAATAAGGGGTAATCATCTTATGTATTGTCGCACTGTATTGGAAGTTGTAGGGCATGTTTAGGAGAGCTTCTTAAAAGCTGTTTTTGGCTTCTTAAGTCCAAAAGCTACTTATGAAAGTGTTTGGAGTGCTTTGGCTTTTCAGAAGAGCTTCCAGTTAAAGTCAGAAATTATGACTTCTATAAAAAGCACTTATGATAGACTTTGAAACTTGTACCAGAGTTTAATTAAGGCAATATAAACTTAATTCCAACACTTTTATTGCTTATTAGAAAATTTGAAAATCATTTTGACCCCTTAAGTTTTTTGTTCCAAACACTTAGGAGACGTTTGGTTCATGGATTAGAACCATGTGATTAGAACTATTTTTGATTTACGTGTATTTGTTGTGAGAAAAAATACTGTAGCGAATCACGAACCATGATTCAAATCATGAAACGAATCTAGATACCAAACATCCTCTTATTGAAAAACCACAGCATTTGCTTCTCTTCTTTTACTGGCTAAAAGCAAAAGCAAAAGCTCTGCCAAACGGGCCCGTAGAGTCCTTTGTTTATTTTGCTCTGGGTTATACTGTTTCATATGTTTGTTTATTGGCTTTGGAACCTTGTTAGGCATAGTTGTTGGGCTGTTTGGGGAGCAACTCTTTACTTCTTTTGATTGAATGATTTATGCGTAAATGATGGATTCAAGTTTTTTTGTAGTTTGTCTTATTTAGTTTTCAATGTTTTGTTTCAGTCTAGAACTTATCATCAAACTTGAATTTAAGGATTGCTCGTAGTTGGAATGATTTAACCACTCTTTAAAAAGTTGCATAATCTGTTTGTGTAATTATTTTTGGTAGCTTGTGTATCCCATCCAGAATTACAAAAATGTAAACTCGCTGCAATAGGTGTGAATTTTTAGTATGTAATATTAAGTCACAAACATTTCTAGAACATTACTAATATGTAATATGAGACCACAAACATTTTTTTTTCTCTTGTGTTAATCTATGTCACAACTATTAAGATTAAAAAAAAAAAAAACTTTTAACAATCTATGCTCTGTTAATCATTACTTTTTTTTATTATTATTTTTAGTGAGAAAAAAAAGAACAGATTTAGTAATTCAACAATTTATGTTCAAATTCTTTTTTGTCCCCCAAAATTTAGACAAACATAACAATTCCCACTCTCTCGTAGATTTTCCTGGCCTTGTGCCTGTGCAGGACAGTCCCACTTTTTCTTTTTCTTCTTCTTTTGGGAAATTTCTTCAATAGACGTCATGATTTTGCATAAATTTGCGCGGCCTGTCGTCGTTTGTTGGTTGGAGACTAGAAATCATTTAGGTGCAATTTCTGATTAATTCTTATGCCTCGGTATATAATTTCCACTAATATTAATCCCGATATCTTATTGAAATTGATGCTCAGAATGAAGTCTAACACAACAGCAGGTGAGGAGGAGTGCCTTGGATGGGCTGCCACAGATCCATCTGGCCTTCTCTCTCCTTACAATTTCGCTCGCAGGTATTCCTTTTCCTATTTATTCCTCCCTTTCTTTGGTATTGAATTGAATTAATAAAAAAGCTTTTTTCTTTTTAATATAGTTTGGTATTTAAAGGGTAATAAAGAAAAGAAAAATGCAGGGCAGTGGGGAGTGAGGATGTTTCCATAAGAATCACGCACTGTGGAATATGTTATGCGGATGTAGTCTGGACTAGAAACAAAATAGGTGATTCCAAGTATCCTCTAGTACCTGGGTATGTAAACATAATTATTTATTCATTTGTTTATTTATTTATGCGATTTATGTGTGTTTGAGTTAAAACTAGGTGATTAATGTTCTGTTTGTTCTAACTAACAAGGCAGACATGAGATTGTGGGGATCGTGAAAGCAGTTGGGTGTGGTGTCCATGCCTTCAAAGTTGGGGACCATGTTGGAGTCGGAACCTATGTCAATTCCTGTAGACATTGCGAGTATTGCAGCGAAGGCCTTGAAAATCACTGCGAAAACGGAGCTGTTCGCACTTTCAATCATCTTGATTTTGATGGTACTATCACTAAAGGAGGCTATTCCTCTTCTATTGTTGTTCATCAAAGGTATGTCTACCCACTCTAACTCTCCTCTTAGTTTTTAGTTCAGGAAATAATCTTATTATTAAATTGCAATATTCATTCATCAGCATCATCAGACCCTCTACACTAACTAACTGTTGGTTTGGTTTCTTGACAATGAATAAGAATATCATAGTTTGTGTCTTTATTTACAGATACTGCTTTAGAATACCTGATGGCTACCCACTGGCCTCAGCGGCGCCTCTTCTTTGCGCTGGGATTACTGTTTATGCTCCCATGATGCGTCATAACATGAACCAGCCTGGTAAGTCTCTCGGTGTCATTGGACTTGGTGGCCTTGGTCACATGGCTGTCAAATTTGGCAAGGCATTTGGGTTGAATGTTACAGTTTTCAGTACAAGCATTTCCAAGAGAGAGGAAGCTCTCATGCTGCTTGGTGCCGACAAATTTGTAATCTCGTCTGACGAGGAACAAATGAAGGTACAACAGTTACATACATTGCCATTTTTCTTCACTTGTAGTTATTCTTGATTTTGATTGTCTGACGTTAGGTAACTTTGTATTCAGGCCCTTGCTAAGTCATATGACTTTATTATTGACACCGCATCCGGAGACCATCCTTTTGACCCATACATGTCGCTGTTAAAGACTGCCGGTGTTCTTGTTTTGGTGGGCGTCCCAAGTGAAATTAAACTGCATCCTGCAAACCTCATTTTGGGTACTGGAGAGCTACATCAACTTTCTCTGAAACTTATTAGTTCTTTTGGGGTAGGTTTAAAGACTTCTAGTTTAACTAATAGCATGTCTTCATCTTTCCGCAGGTATGAGAACGATTTCTGGCAGTACCGTAGGAGGTACCAATGAGACACAAGAAATGTTAGAGTTCTGTGCCACTCGTGGAATATACCCTAACATAGAAGTGGTTCCAATTCAGTATGCAAATGAAGCACTGGAGAGGCTAGTACGCAAGGATGTGAAGTACCGTTTTGTGATTGATATCGAGAACTCGCTCAAATGAACCTTTGAAGGGCAAGAACTCTTTGGCTTCCCTGGGCAATACAACACAACAGTTTGACATAGCAGAGGAGGATTGTATTTCTCTGGAAGTGTTTGGGATCAATACTGTGTTTTGTGCAAGAAATCAAAGGATTAACTAGAAATATGCGAATGATTGTATCTGCATTTAGGTTACCGAGGAAGGGTTACATAATTTGGACCTAAAATAAGACATTAACTCTGAAGCTTCAAGTATTCAATTCAATTATTCATCATTACCGAAAGAAGATGAAAAGAATTCAATAATATATGTTATGTTGAAATGCGCTTCTATGGCCGCTATAACATTGATTTAAGCTTATAATTTCTCATTAAAGATGAATGCATACAATTATCCTTTGTTTGTTTTATAGGTTTGAACAAAAAAGTTTTGGTTCAAACCTCTAGAACGTAAGTTTCTTCTGTTTTTTTTTCTCCTCTTTGATTTCTCAATTAAAAATCCATTTTGGCGCTTTTGTCTTGATTTCATCCCATTTTCTACTTCTCAGTTTTGATAGATTTTTGTTATTATTGTTATTATCATCATCATCGCTAGAAATTCATCTTATTCTTCTGAAGGTTGTTTACTTTCTGAGTTCTTATGGTTGTTCATCTTGAATAGGTGATGAATTGGGTATGTTTATATTTTCTTTGGAGTTGTTTGGGTTGGTTTTTAATCGGTGTTGACTTTGGGATCTTTTTTTTTTTTTTTTTTTTCAAAGGAATTTAAGTTCATGAATAGAGCCGAAACAATAGAATTTTCTTGGATAGCTATCCTACAAAGTTAAATTATCAAACTGACTTTTTTCTCTATTTTGGGAGATTCTCTGTTAAGATTAAGAAAAATAAACTACCGGTATGTTTAGTAGTTAAATCTGTGTAAAAAAATTTATTTTTTATACGATTTTAATATGATGTAATTTTGATTAGATTTAAAATAAAAAATTAACCCTACTAATAAGCTAGCTTATTAGAGAAAATCTTTTTTATTTTTATAAAAAATGACCGCCCAGTTATTATTTGTAAAAAGTGACTATTCATGTCTATTTCATAATCATATTGCAAAAAATGAAAATTTAGAAAGTTATTTTACTAATAATTTTTTTTTTATTCTACATACACCAAAGAAAGGTAATCATCTTATGTAGATGTTCAAAATAACTGACTTAACCGACTCGACTGAAAAAGGGATCGAAACTACCCGAATATAAACCAAACCGAAGACAACTGAAATCACAGGTGAACCGAACTTAACAAAAGCTCTTGGTTTAAAAAAAAAAAAAAAATATATATATATATATATATGTATATATATAAACCAATAATGGAGAATGTAAGTTACACGCTTTGCCCCTGTGCCATCATTATTGTTATGTCATTCTTAGAAACGCGGGAATATTTATATTAATTCTAAGCATTTTTAAAAACTCACATCAACACAAGTTAGGAGTCCCACGTCGAAAATGAATTAAAATTTAAGCGTTCTTCAGTTTTATAAGACCCCATCTATGCTTGCAACACCCTTTCCACTTCAATTTTGAGCCGCAAGTGGGCCCTTTGTTAGTGAGTTTTATGTTTAGGGCTATTATATGTGTATATATATTTACTTTTAAATTTACAAATTCTAATTTATTAAAAAAATTAAAAAATTAGAAAATATATAAAATTGACAGTTCAATTGAATTGAAGCTGACAATGCTCGAGAGGAACATTGAAGATCATCCAGTCTTATGTATTATTATTGTATTGGAAGTTGTCGAGTCCTTAATTTATGTGCACCAGTGACACTAGTTTTGTTTATTTGTTTACTAGTTTTGTTTGTTTGTTTATTTATCGGCATTGGAACTTTGTCGGACATAATTGTTGGGCTGTTTGGAGAGCAACTCTTTACTTCTTTTGATTGAATGATTTATGATTCCAGTTATTTGTAGTTTGTATTACTTAATTTTAAATATATTTTTTTTAGTCTAGAAGTTATCATCAAAATTAACTTTAAATATTGCTTGTAGCAGCTGGAATTGTTTAACTACCCTGTAAAAAGTTGTACAACATATTTGTGTAATCTATAGAAGTGGTCCCAATTTAGTATGCAAATGAAGCACTGCAGAGGTTAGCATGCAGGGATGTGAAGTACCGTTTTTGTGATTGATATCGAAAACTCGCTGAAATGAACCTTTGAAGTAAAGGAACTCTTTGGCTTCTCTCGACAATACAACGCAACATTTTGATGAAAGAAGGTGAAAAGAAAACATTGACATATATTATGTTGAAATGTGATTCTATGGCCGCTATAACATCGAAGACGAATGTAGGCAGTTAGCCTTTGTTTGTCTTATAGGCATGAATAAAAAATTTTGGTTCAAACTTTTTTTTTTTTTTTGGTTACAATGTTTTCTCATAAAAATTTAAACAAATTTGAGTTCTTGTTTAAATTTATGAACCAAGCATGCAAACCGTCCTATTTAAAGTGGCTACTGAATTCCTTGTTGATTGAATTGATTGAAGAAAGGAATTCCTATAACTCCAATGAACAAAGTAAATAGACCTAATACAAGCATAGAAAATAACATAGTATTATCGACTCATGAGAATACGAGAAACTGTGCTTAGTACCGATAGGCCCCTCAGACTTCTTTCATTTCTATTAATTAGATATTTCTTGTTAAAAAACAAAGAAGTATAGAGATGAGAGGATCGATGCCAAGTTGTAGCTGGGATTTGGCTTAAAGTTTACGAAAAACATCTCACCATGAGCCAAGTCACCAAGATCAAGAGCCTTTGATTGATGACTCTAGGCTTACTTTTCTACCATATTGTTCACGTCCTTTGTTAGAAACTGGATTCATCACCAAGCCATCTTCCACAGAAATATCAAGCCTTTTATTATTATCTGTCTCCTCGCCGTTCTGGGATCCAGGCTGCTCATCAGCTACATGATTGTCTGTCTGTTTGCCCCACAACACACAGTAAAGTCCCACAATGATAAAGAAAGCTCCCACCAAGCTGTGCATATCCATTTTTAAGTTCAGGAGTCTATGACAATATTATATTATTACCATGGTTAACAAACAGTTAAATGCCTATGAAAAAGAGAAGAAGGGCAGTAAATTATGCTTGGCCGACCTTGCCAAATGAAGCCGCTCTGCAAATGCAATCGCGGACGATATTCCCCCGATAATAAGTAGTAGAGGACTGAACATAGCAGTAAAAACTGGTCCTCTGTTACCGATGCACCAGGTCTGAAGTACGTATACTATTCCTGAGATTACAACTCCCTAATTTGCAGTTACAAAAAGTTAGCGTTATAAAGTTGATACACCATCATATTGCAATGTGAATTTCTTAAGGCGTATGAAGTACTCACACAGTAGACAATGGTCAGAAGTTGAACATTCCAGTCCAACCTCCACAAAGTTGGATGTATTCCAAAACATAGGGCCAGTAAAGAACATTGCAGAGAGGCGAAGAAGCAAATCATAGTATTGAGTGATAATTGAGCAGGGTACACTTTGAAAACGAGAGCCTACAGCCGCAGATGATCGTCACATATTGTTTTGTGTTTGATTTGAAAAACAAATGATTGGATAATAATATGAAATTTTAGGAGTATTCTCACCCGTGACCTCTCAATTTTAGGATCATTTCCACTTTGCCCCGCATAAAAAGTCCAATTTTAGTCCTTGAACTTTGAATTAGCCTCACTTAACCCCCTCTACTAAAAATTCCATTAAAAAAGACAAAAAAAAAAAAGGAGAGTTAAGCAAAGTCATGTAGTCTATTTAAGAAAGGATTAAGCGGGACGGATTCAAATTTCAGAAGGTAAAGTGAGAGTTTTTAAAATTTATTGGGCAAAGCATGAATTACCTTAAAATTGAAAAACAATGGGACAAGAATAATCCAAAAAAGTTATGCGAAGTAAGGATGATGACCTGGAGAACTAAAAATGCACTCCATGCAACGTAACTTGTGAGAATAAAGATTGATCCTTTGATCCAGCTTTCTTTGCCATGACCAGAATTAATCTCAGCCTCATAGTGATACAAGTGTATTAAGGGTTTCTTCACAAAACCTTTTAAAAGGAACCCTCCTTTCCACAAGGAAAATATAAGAGAACCGCCCACGCAAATAAGCGTACCGGCAACCTTAGCTTGACCTCTGATACTTGTAATCTTCAGTTTCTCCATCCTAAGAATAAGACATTTGTTTTGCAGATAAATGATGGAACGAAATTATTTAAGAATAGTGATTGTGGAGATCATCCACAATAATGAATTAAGATTAATACCGAAGAAGAAGAGCCAAGACAAACGTCAGACTGGGAATGACATTACTCAAGGCACCTGCAACAGTTGGGGTAGTGTAGGCCAAACCAGCATAAAATAGGTAAAGGTGAATGGTGGTGCCAAGTGATGAGAGCACAAATATCTTTGTCAATATTGAAAGTGAAAGTGAAGGACGCTGCTTCCTGTAAGTGCAAGAAATATTTTGGATTCAATTCATTTATGTCTCTCCAGAACAACAAACTCTGCAACCAAATGTCACACACACACACACAATCAATGGTGGAGTAGAAAAATAAGTTAGGAAAGCGGGGGCTATTCTAAAACTATCAAAAAATTAAACTGGATTGTATGAGGTGGGACAAACATAAAGGGCGCGTTTAGAACTCGTTCCAAAATAATTTTATTTTTAGTATGAAAATGAAAATGAAAACGTTTTCAATCTTAGACAGAAATCATTTGTAAAAATGCGTTTAGTAGTTTTATCAAGAGATTATTTTCAGTGTAAAAAAACCCAATAATGTCTAACTTTCTCTCTTTCTGTTTGAGAGATGAGAAAATGAAAACAAAAAATGAAAAACGACTAAAAGTCATTTTTCATTTATCTCTCATTTTACACTAAATTAAAAAATTATTTTCATTTTTATTTTGTCTTTTTTACGCCAAATACTGTTTTGAAAACGTTTTTATTTTTTTCGTAAAAAAAAAAATGAGATCAATTTCAAACAAGACCAAAATTTTAAAGGAAAAAACAAATTTAAGCAGGACGACTACCTACTCTCGACTGTAGCTAGCTCCGTTCCTGCACACACACATTACGCCAAACACTGTTTTGAAAACATTTTTATTTTTTCCGTAAAAAAAAAATGAGATCAATTTTAAACAAGACCAAAATTTTAAAGGAAAAAACAAATTTAAGCGGGACGACTACCTACTCTCGACTGTAGCTAGCTCCGTTCCTGCACACACACATGAAGAGAGAGCAAAGTAAAATAAAATAAAATGAAATAATAATAATGAGCTGGGAATTACCTTTCAAGTGCAAAAGCAAAGGGTCCTAGTAAAACCATAGCAATTAAATGCCTGTAAACCACAAATACTAGTAGATCGAGTCCCCTGTCTAGCGAAACTTTCATGAGAATATTGGATCCACCCAATGCTAATTGAACTACAACCATTGCCACGTAATAAGTCCATCCTTTCATAGTTGTTGTTGAAATTTATACCTGTATGCATTAATATTAGATATGGTGTAAGTTTCGATGCTTTATATTTATAGCCGATCAGAGATCAAACTTCGGCCACTTAATTGAAAGCGAATGTAATGTTACTTTTTTGTTGGTTTAGTTCACAATAATGCTTAGGAAGTAGTGATCCGCGGGACCCACATATTTTAAAAGGAGGATGTGTCTGTCTTCTTGCAGGTTAAGTAGGCACTCTTCCAAATTACTATGTGCGCTAATAATAAACAAATCCTCAAATATTTAAGGTTAAGCCATCTCTCTGGCATTATTTATCATTTTAGAATGACTTGAGATGCTAGTGATTTATAGTCCATTTACGAAAGGTGGCTTTTGGAATACGTTAAGTTAATTTAGATTTAACTCTTAATATCAGCAGAAGTCGTGATTTATAGTCATTAAGATAAGTTAGCCTCTATTTATCTACACGAAGTAAAAAAATAATAATAATAAATGCATGATAATGTTATTAATACAGACTCGTATAGTTACAAATGATCACTAAATACAATGATATTCGACTATGGATAAAAATTAAATCTACAAGTGAAGACCAATATGGCACAAAAGTGAATATGGGTGTCGAAAGTTATTGGGCAAAGGCCCCATTGGTACATTAATAATCGAGTATGACCAAAATTCATTTGACAATCATAACAATCGATAGATAAAACCAGTCAACTGAGATCAAAAGACCTGAAGCACTAGGATCACTTACAACACTATATAAAATCAAATTTAACGGCCTTAACCTACCACCACCATAGGAGGGTGGGGCAGCCACTTTAGGTATTACACAATGAAATCATAAAGTGGAATCAATATCACCTTTATTAACTATGTTTTTAATATTTGGAATCATAGATAGATGCCGGGAGTTTGGTACCCTGCTTAAAGGTGGGGGTGGAGGACTACGGCCCTCCCACAGAACTTGAGAGGGAGAGTCATTCACTGTTTCATGTTACAGTTTTTCTCTACTGTTTGTTATTCGTAATTTGTAGATACAAGTGACTAGTGCGTGTGAACTTCATTAATAATATTTATTCCCTCTAAAAATCCATCCTTTCCTCAACAGGTTTTAGATTCTCTTCAGTAGAATAGACAGTCTCATTTTTTGGTATTCCTTAAGTTCCTTTTATTTCTTTTTTTTCGAGGAATCCCTTTTTTATTTTATCCCTACGCCCATGCAAATTACAATCACACGTCAGATAACATTGTTAATGGCTCCAACCATTTCTTCCAATGGAAACTAGATTAGTCTCACTCATGTCCTAATACTTAGTGGAATTCATAATCAGGATAACGATTGCCAGCTTACCTGCAACCAAGGATTTGAACTTTCATTAACACTTTTTATATTATTTTAGGACCACTTTATTGTTAACTTGCAATAATAATAACATTGACACCACCACTTTTTTAATTATAAAAAAAAAAGCTATAATTAGTGATCCTCTCTCACAGACTCCACATTCTCTACTCCTCCATTCCATTCACTTTATTATTATTATTATTATTATTTTTTTTATAATTAGCTCAACCCCTTTTTCTTTAAAAAATCCTTCTTGGTCACAAAAATGAAAGAGAAATGCTAGTATCACTCTTACTGTTACTCTCTATATTCAATGTTTGACACGTGAATTTTACTATCTCATTTTTATTTAAATAATAATATATCATCTTAGTGGAGTCTATGTGTCAAGCAGTGAATGCATAGAGTACTGAAAGAAAGAGCGATGCTAGCATTTCTTAAAACCAAAACCTTCTTACACCCTATTCGTGCCAACTCCGAGTCCTTACCCGGATTCAACCTCCGGTCAACCGAAATGCTTCTTGCTGTGAAAATTATGTTGGAAAATAGCATTTTGAGGTGACTTTTTGATACTTGATTTTGAGTGGGATCAATTGTGCGTGAATGACCAGTTGGATTCTTGTTTTTCCCCGTAAGAAGATCGAATTGATATATTTATATCCTCAAAATAATGCACGAGTGAGTGAGAAATTAACATCCAAAATGCACATCTTTGATTTTAAAATTGTTATAACATTTAATTTCTAAATTAAGTCGCGAATTAATTTTGAGAATAAAAACATTTGTAATAGCTTTAGAATAAAAGCCTCTTAGTGTTGGAATTAAATCATATTAATTACGTGGAGCAAAATCAGCTTTTGCTTAATTACAATTTACTGTTACCTACTATAAAAGGAAGCACCACTCCGTATTATAAGACATCAAAAAATTCAGTCTTCTATCTCAGAAATTCTCTAGCTCTCTAGTGTCGTTCTTAGGTTTTCAATGTGATAAAGTGAGAGCATAATTCAGTTCATTAAGAGTAGCATTGTTGTGCAATCTTGCACCGATAGTGAGGGGCGAATTTGCTTTCAGGACAGTGTTTGAAACGCCAGCCTCGACCATTTCTCCTTGTTCCGTTCGTCAATGTTATTGTAAATTCTTGTTATTACATTTTTTTTTTTTTTTTTGCATATTTGTTGTTATTGTAATTGATAATTGCAATTGTCTTATTTCCAGTTCTTATTTCGTTCTATATATATATATTCTCTAACAATTTTAAAACAGATTCGTTTGAAGACGAACCTGTAGCAGGAAATTGGAAAAAGAGAATTTCCGCTTCTGGAAATTTTACTCTCTCACCTTAATGTATCTGAGATTTTGATTTATTTATTTATCTTTTCCTTTTCCTCTCGTCGCTATCTTTATCATTGGGCTGAGATTTCTTTAACGTCTAATTAGATTATAATTCCTTATTTTGTACCTATTGCATCTGATTAGTTTTCTTGGTTTCATCTTTTGGTTGTTTTTTTTTTTTTTTTTTTTTTTTGAAAGATATTTTGGTTGTTTTTTCGATTACATATATAAACCGTTTCTAATTTTGCCGTTAATGTTTGTTTATTCGGCTGTTACCCGATACTCTACAAAATCGTTTTGTTTTTATGCTTATTACTATATCTATATATAATGTTTGTCTTTTGTTTAAACATATTGCATTCAGTTTTTTTACTGATCGTTACTTGTCTTACTATGTAATATGTTTATGTATATACGTATAACGTTTTGGTCATTTATATTTTATGTTACGGTTTTGGTAGTTTCGAATTGAAAAGCTTTTTTTTTTTTTTTTTCAACTTGAATTATTCTAACCGGTTTGGTTATATTATAATTATTTATATGTTTCTATTATTGTTGAACTTATCTTAGAGTGCATGAACTTGAATTTTTATTTTTTTATTTTTAATTAATATATTTTTAACTAATATTTAAGGATAATTATTAGGCGAAACGGAGTTGGATATGTGACGGCCTTAATCTAAGTAGCCGTCTCTTTTAATCTCACTAATATATAGTCGCTTAAAATACTTGAAATAATTAAATTGAATTAGAGAAAATTTTTTGATGGATTGATATTTCTTCCACCTTAAATCGCAGTAAGAGTTATCAACCAAATCATTTCAATCATGAAATAAATTAACTTTAACTTAGAATTTCGTATAGATTTTCTTTATTGAATATTAATAATTTCGTAAATCCTTAAATTATAAGGCATGATAATTTTCAGGAAAATTCTTAACTTAATTACTTAAATTATGCTATTTAGTTACATGACTTTCTCGGTCATTACAAGATATGCTTCTCTCACCCCGCCCCGCTGTCATTTTTTCCCATACCTACTTTACTTAGGGTCGGGATCGAGATCGGAGAATCCTATTAGGGATGCTTTTTCTATACCTTACACATTTAGTTAAGGAAAAAAATATTGCGATATTATTAATATTTATATAAATTACATTAAATTAAATATAAAATTAAGAATTATTAAAAAATTTTAAGATGGTAAAATAAAAAAGTACTTTAAAACTTTTTTAATCCATATTTTTAAGTACTATTATAATATACAACATATATTTAAACTAAAAATATTTTTAAAAATGTATGTGTATGTACAGCGGTTGGGGTGAGAGAAGGATGTGAGAATGTCTTTATTTTTGTGATTTCAGTATTACATTATCGACCATAGTTGTTTCAGACCAAAAGTGAGTGTTAGCTGGAGCTTTTAGTAAAAATGAGTTACTCAAAAAGTTTTATTAGTAAAATGATGTCTTAAAAATTTTAATTTATAAAATGACTCAAGAATGATCCGCGCGACCACTTTTTACGCTGAGTGACCACTTGATTGCTCACTTAAAAACTAGTTTTATTAATTTCATTTTATTGAATAGTCATCTTAATAAATTTTTTTATTAGGCTGTGTTTATGTGTGCGTAAGTAGTATGAAGAAGGGCATAATTGCCTTTTTACTATAATGAAACGGTTGTTTCAATACATGACAAAATTTCATACCTTCATTTATAATATATCAACATTTTTAGAATATTATGAGAATGGCAAAATATTTAAATTTGAAATAAATTTACAGTCGTTTTTGCCCCTTTTAACAGTTCCTTATTTTCTCCACATTTTGAGAATTCGTAGATTTTGTTATCCCTTAAAAAGTGCATTTCTTTTTTTTTTTTTTTTTTTGCAACCGTTTATACTCTCTCTTAATTATGACAGTTACTACATTATCATTAAATTACATTCTCTTGTTAAAACATTCTAAGAATAATAATAATAATAATAAATAAAAGTATCATATACTTTATCATTATCATTATAGTAATACTCATTGTTATCAATGATATCATTATCATAATTATAATCACTCTTATTATGACAGTTACTACATTATCATTAAATTACATTCTCTTGTTAAAACATTCTAAGAATAATAATAATAATAATAATAAATAAAAGTATCATATACTTTATCATTATTAGTAATACTCATTGTTATCAATGATATCATTATCATAATTATAATCACTATCATTACCATCATAATCGTTAACATTAACATTGTTATCACTATCATTATCATTGTTATCATTAACATCGTTTCATTACCATAATGATTATCATTACCGTCTAATCGTTATCATTAGCATTATCATATATGGTTATTACGATCATTATTTTTCTATTTTTATAGATTTCTAATCCCATATGTCGTTATGTTCCCACATTTTTAGGGATTTTTGAGAGTTAGCAATTGTTTCAAATCATCACTAAAAATGTACTTTATGGATAACTATGTCATTACAAACTATCATTATGTTATATTTACAACATTTCAAAATCGCTATATTGCCTAAGACCTCTTGGTCTATGGCACTGAGAGATTTAGATGGGGTTAAATTTGGGTGGGAGTTACAGATTTAATTCCATGTCAGATTTTGCTATATGTGTAAATCACCCTTCAAACTATCCCCATGAAGTGGTAAGATGCATTAGGGGATCCTACAGTGATACTGGGCCTAATTTTTTCTCTAAGTCGTGACCCAAATTTGTGGGCCATTAGTATGTCTAACCCAATAATGTTCTAATTGTTAGCCTTATCCACCATCTGAATGGGGTAAATACTGACCCAACTCCAATTGTGTTCCAGTGTAATCATACCTCTATTGGCCCATTGTCAGCCACAATCAATTAGGAGTAACCATCAGTGCTGGCCTTTTGGGGAATTCAAACCAAAAAAAAAAAAAAAAAAAAAACTGGTTTGGGAAAAGAGAAAATTGTAAATTTACTCTTAAAAGTGCATGTGTCTAAGATTTTACCCCCACTCTTAATTAGTACTCTTTTATTAATATAATTATTTAATTAAAAATGATATTAATTAAGAGTAATGGGTAAAAATTAAGAGTGATCTATTTATCAATATTTCTTTAGAAATAGTAGAAAATAGGTCAATATGAAAAGCTTAAGAAAGTATATAGGCCAATTTTTAGTTATAGAAATTAATAGGCCATAACTTGTCAAGTTATGGTTCATATCCAGATAAGTTATGGATAAACTTGTCAAGTTATGGTTCATAGCCAGACAAATTATGGACACAAATCGTGAATTATGGACAATAACTTGTCATGTTATGGTTCATAATCAGATAAGTTATGGACAAAAATAATAATTTGACTTATTTATTAACTTATGTAAACTGACCTATTAATTTTAATTCATCTCAAGTCTTGATCCTATTTTCCTCTTTCTCCCTATTTCTTTTTGGAAAATATTCTGAAAGCTATGTGAGATGTATTGGGCCCTGGTAAGGCCCACATAGATCATGTTTTGGATTTTATCCATTTTCTAGTTCAATCCTTTATATATTTTTTTTCTATTTTGGGGTTTTTTTTTGGTGTGTTGTTTTCCATTTTAGTTGGTCGGTCGTTGGATATATCTATGTGCAAAAAGTCAAGCTGGTTGACCATTGATTCGAAACATAAACAAAGAAAAGTCGAAAATGAGCCAGAGGTCATTCATATATGTGTGTGTGTGTGTGTGTGTTTATGTAACATATATGTATTGTGAGAGCGCGATGAGTGTGATACTCATACAATTTGCTTCGTTGGAAATACAAAATATTAATCGAGCTCCAGACAAAAATTTTTTATTTTTTATTTAGGTGGAGTTGAGGGATTTTATCTCAAGTTCTCAACATTGAAGAGAGAATGTGAGCAAATCATATTTAATTTTGTAAATTCCGGGTAAACAATTCAAAATCCAAAAGAAAAAAAATAATTACGAAAAATGTTCATTAGAAAAAAAAGAAAAGAAAAAAAGAATGGGCATAAATAAACATGGTCATCCTTGTATTGCTCCCCATAATTGAAGCATCTTTACGGTCGGGAAACTCTTATAACTCAGGAAATTGTCAACGTGGATGGATGCCGTGAATTAATGTCGGAGGAGACCATTATTACCAAACTCCAAAACGACGACGTTGCGTTACCCAAATTGTCTCCTTCGTTTTTCCCCGTCAAAAACTTCACTAGATTGCGGAAAATCTCTGTGGATTTGAAGGAAAAATACAAATATTTATAATAAAAATAGTTTTTGTTTTTGTTTTTTTTTTAAATAAAAGAACAAAGGCAAAGCGAAGAGGGTAAGCGTGGCAACGGTCGAAGCATCTAATCATTCATTCTGTTCCTTTTTCACAAAAGAGAGAAAAAAGTTTTCTTTTTTATTTTAAATTTTCTTTTTTCGATTTGGTTTTTGGGGTTTGAGAGTTGATTATGGGTTAGTAGTACAGAAGAAAGAGAGAAAAAAAGGAAAAAAAGAAAAAAGCTTTTGAGCAAAATAAAGCGGAGAAGAATTGAATTTGAGCTGCCCAATGCCTTTTCGTTGGTTTCCTTTTTGAGCTTCAAAAACTATGGCTGATGATCTCTGTTCTTTCTCTAAGGTATGCCCAAATAGCTCTCTCTTATATATATATATATATATATTTTTTTTTTAATGTGATTATTGTTGTTTAATAATGTTATTTCACAATATCTTGTCTTTTACTTCCGTTTTTGCTGCGTTTTCTGTAAGAATAAGAAACGGGTTTTCTTTTATATTTGAAATTTTTGTGTAGGATTATATTTTAATGGGTTGCATGTGGGAATATCCGATCTGGGTATTGTTTAATCAAACATTGTGTTCATTTTTCCATCATTTTTTGGCTTCTCTTGTCAAGATTTCTTTAGTTTCTCCGCCAGTATTTTGCGGGTGTTTGAATCGTATAAGTGACCATTTCGAATGATTTCATCATCTTTGTACGAACTTAAAAGTTGCTGTTTTTGGCAAAAACACAAGTTTCTGCTTGCAAAATTTGTGTTCATAATACCCATGTGATGGAACTTTTATCCGACTTTGTGTTGGCCAATCATCCACTTTTGGCCTTTGTGTAACTAATCAGTGTGATAACCCATATGGGTGTTTCCTTGTCTGTGTGTTTCATGATTTATCTCACTTTTTTAGAGAGGCTGAAATTTAGTAATTACAGGATATTTTCATCGTAAAGGTGCCCAAGAAGTCTCCATTGGTGTTGAGGATGATTGTCTTGGTCTTTGCAATGGTTTGTGGTGTTTACATATGCTCAATTTGTCTGAAGCAAGTTAGCACCCGCAACAAGACCGGATATTTGGATCTCGAGGTCATCGAAAGGCCGTGCCCAGAACCAAGTATAGAGCCAGAGGAAGTTCCTTATGTGCACTACCCGAAACCGGAAACTTATAGCAGGTACAATGCCGGTTATATTTGGTTTCAAATGTGGTTTTGCTTCCATTTGGAATGCAATGACATGATTGTTGTTGTACTATTAGGGCTGAATGCGCATGCAATCCTGTCCGGTACTTTGCAATTTTGTCGATGCAGAGGTCTGGGAGTGGGTGGTTTGAGACATTATTAAATAATCATACTAACATTAGCTCGAATGGGGAGATTTTCTCTGTTAAAGTCAGGAGAAGTAACATGTCGACGATTGCAGAGACATTGGATAGAATTTATAACCTAGATTGGTTTAGTAGTGCCTCGAAGAACGAATGCACGGCTGCAGTTGGCTTGAAGTGGATGCTTAATCAGGTCAATCCTCTAAATTTTTTTCATTTTATTTTCTAAATGTGCTACTTGGTTATGGAGTTGTTTATTTGGTTTAGACACAAAAGGCATTGCATTTTTTTTTATAATGATAAGACACTCATCCTCCGCACCTGTTGCAACATGCATAGCTTTTTATTTTATGACTGTTTATCTGAATCTGGACAAAATTGACTGATTCTCCGGGTTCTCTATATGCAATTAGTGAGGAGATTGTTTTAGTCCATATGACATGTCTAATGTCTTTTGGTGTTCAGTGTCCAGGCATAATTGCTTGTTTGTGGTCATTGATAAAATCTGCATGTTACAATATAAGCGAAGCTTAGACTCTCAAGACAAGTTTTGAAGTGGTTTACTTCGATACTTTCAAATTAACTAAGTGCAAACTTTTGAAGAACAAGTACGTTTTCTGGCTTGACATCCCAACTATAACGGAAACAGCTCTTGTTGGTCTGGCCTTCTTCCAGCTGAACCAAAGGAACTTTACTAGTTAATCATTTAATAGCTGATTACATGGTGTTTTGGCTCCATATTGGGGTTTTAAACAGATGCAGAATCAGGCGAAGAAATTTGCAGCGGATTTAGAATAGGCAGAACAACTGTCACTAAGAATCAAGATTTATATGGTCAAAGTCCAAATAAAAATGCTCTCCTGGTCGTGTTGCTAGAATGAAATGGGGCATCTACTTTTGGATGTTGAAACTGGATAGCTTTAGTCGATCGGAACTTCCAGAATAGTGGAGAGTTGAATGGCTTTTGACGGAATAATAGTAACAAGTTGAGAGAGAAATGTGTAGCTCATGCCTATGTATCAGTGACATATCTAAGAATATGAGAGCTTGTCTATTGATTAAAAGTACATGCCTCTATGGCATCAATTTGTTTGAAAAATTAGACATTGGAAGGCATGGTTTTGATACCGGTGAATGTTCTGTTAAGCTTTATACTTTTACCAAATGGTTCCTTGAATTGTGTTATATTTGCCTACGGAATAGAGAAAGGATATTGTTCTGTGTAGCAGAAAAGATTCTGATACTATTCAACAACCTGTGCAGGGTTTGATGCAGAATCATGAAGAAATAGCCCAGTATTTCAAACGTCGGGGTGTCGCTTCTATCTTTCTCTTTCGGAGGAATCTTTTGCGCAGAATGATCTCAATACTCGCAAATTCTTATGATAGAGATTTTAAGCCGCTGAACGGGACGCACAAGTCTCACGTGCATTCACCCCTTGAGGTCTCTCTTTCTTTATCTCTACCATATGCCATAAAACCAGAGGTTAGATTTTGAAATTCTAGATCGTTTAACTCATCTTGTGAAAATGGCTTCAGGCAGAAATACTAGCAAAATACAAACCTACCATCAACTCAACATTGTTGATAGCAAACCTGAGGCAAGTAGCAGAAACTACCGCTAAAGCTTTGGAGTACTTCAAGAGCACGCGGCATATCATCCTTCACTACGAGGATATCGTCAAAAACCGCACTGTAAGCAATCTACGCAAACACAAAGATAAAATTTTCTTTTCTTGTTAAGACATAAACCATTGAAATCGGAGCAACGTTATGTATCACCCCTCGATGATTCAAAAGTTAACTTTGGGCCCTTTTGGTTCACGCGTTTGAAATCATGATTTTGATTCTACTAAAGTACTTTTATCTCATAAAAAATTTGAGTAAAAAGTTTCTGCCAATGTGTTCTCTCACAAAATTTGAATTCAGATTCAAAATCACCGACTTAAACGCGCGAACAAAACGGGCCATTAGAATTCGACATGACGCGATATTTAGTGTTCTCTTGAAGTTTAATCGTTTTACTTCGATGTTTGCAGAAATTAAGAGATGTCCAAGATTTTCTAAAGGTTCCAAGAATGGAACTAAAGAGTCGTCAGGTGAAGATACATAAAGGATCATTGTCTAATCTGGTTGAGAATTGGGATGATGTCCAAAAGACACTAACGGGAACACCATACGAAAGCTTCCTCCATTCAGATTATCGAAGAGAAAAGTTACAAAGCCACTGATGAGTTATGATCATGTACAGACTACACTACAGTATGTACCAAATCTTACCGACCAATCATGGTCTGTTGTTTTAACATCCCTTTCTTTAACTGGTTTTCGACTGCAGGAGCCAACAGGACATTTTCCCTGTAGAAATTTTGGCTGCAGCACTTCATTTTCTCTCTTTTTATTTTTATTTTTTCCATTGGCCTGTTTGATTTGGTTTCTTTTTTGCTTTGTTATTTTTCAATATTCGATTAATTCTTTTTTTTTTTTAAACAACTGTGCTGTATTCAGCTAGTTAACCTATAGTGAAAATTACAAATTTTAGGTGACTTGATATTCTTTTATTCTATTATTCTATTTTCTCTCTCTCTCTCTCTCTCTCTCTCTCTCTCTCTCCATTTAAACAAAGATCTCTTTCCATTTAAACAAAGATAAAGCAAGAGAAAAAAAAAGTAAAAATTTCCGCGTAAGAAGACGTTCCAACTTGCAACTTTCGATGACAAGGTTGACCACTAATACGCGATATTTAAGGTGCAGTGAAGAGAGCTGCATTATGATCAAATCAAACACGTGTTGGTCAAAGAGTCATTAATGGAGCTAAATAATTTCAAGTGCCATAAACAGACGACCTTCAGTTTTCTCTTAAACATGAGAATATTTGGAAAAGAAAATAAATTTCAGGCGTGATCCTTGTGCGCAATTAGCTTAGTAATTTGTATAGCCCCCAAAGAAAACAACAAAAAAGAAGAAATTTCCTCCCACAGAAAAAAAAAAAAAAAGAAGAGATTTCTTCAAAGCAAAGTTTATGAATGGCTCGTTTAGTTCGGAGTTTTTAATTTAAGTTGAGATGTGACTTTATGTGAGTTTTTTTATTATAATAAAAAAGTTAGATATAACTATTTTTGAGAGATTTTTACTGTAACAAACTCAAATCAGTGAAATGATTGCCACATTATCTTTCCTCACTTCCCCAAATTTCTTGGAAAGTTAGAAAACCATATTATAGAAGTTTAAGAGGTGATGTCTTCACTTCTTGGTTCCTAATATTACTCTTTGTGTCACTCATTGTATTCACTATTTGACATGTAGACCTCACTAATATGATATATAATTATATAATTATTTAAACATAAAATGGAATAGTAGATTCTATGTGTACAAAAAGAATGATGTTAGCATTTCTCTTTAAGAAAGATCAAAGATGGGTTCACTCCTCCATCTAAAAATAATCTTGTAGTCGAAAAAACAGATAATATTTTCTGCTTTCAGTACGAGAAGATATTACTCTCAAATTATTTTCGACATCTTTTTTTTTTTTTTTCAGATTCTAAAAATAATTCTCTTCATTTTTTGAGTAAAACGAAATTATCTTATTACATTGTTACGTAAACTTCAATTTAAGTATCAATGTGATGATGAAAAACATATCTTCAGTTTATAAATTTTAGCTCAAGTGATGTAAATTAGTGCATCTTCCCCCTTCCCTTCTGTTTATCTTATTATTACATCTTTATGTATTTACATCTTTCTAAAGTTTTAAAACCATGTAAAATTAAAAAGACGACTTTACTATCAATCTATTCGTGAACTCTCTACAAACGTTAAATATAGCACTATAAATAATAATAAAAGCAACTCAATTGCATATAAATTCAATGTAGGTGAATTACAGATTAAGATTGTCTTTTCCTTTTTATAAGTTTTTGTCATAACATTTGATAGATTTTCACACATGCAAGCTACACATTCTTCATCCAATATTGACTATAGATACGATGAAATCCTAAAAAATAATAATAATAAATTAATTAATAAATAAAAAAATTCCACGCGAACCTCGCATGATCACTAATAAATAGCTTTTAAGCATAAGGAATCTGCCTTAAAAAGACATTTGGCAACAAATTTTACTCGCTCTCTATCCTATTCCAATAGACAAATAATAAAATCTTAAAACAAAATTCACACGATCACGTCAAATGCTATACGAAATTCGCCTGAATTTCACTGGAAAAAATAACTACCAATTGTAGAAACAAAACAAGTTATTCACAATGACTCTCCAAATATTTTTCTTTTATCATAAAAAAGATGATCATAGAAAAAAGATGGTAACCAAACCATTATTTGAAATTTGGTCTCGGTTAAATAGAAATCTATCGACCATAGTGATTTTGTTTAATAAATCTTAATTGTGCTTAATTTTTATGTGCCGAACGACTCTTTCTTCATTAAATCTCGATACTTATATTTCGTCTACGTG